>NW_027282320.1:15000-27500 GCF_046629955.1 Centroberyx affinis | reverse complement strand
AGAAGCCGATCAGTCAGCCGCTCCCTGTTCATGTTGTAATACATGTGAATATTATTTATTGTATATTCTCTATAGAGGCTGAGCAGTCAGCCGTTCCCCGGTTTGACCTTTGACACCGACTACATGGTTCGCGTCGTTCCTTTCCCGACCTTCATGAACGACAGCTTCTTCCCTCCCTCCTTCCTCAGGACCAACTGTGAGTCCAACACTCTCTCATCACATCGACATCGCTTCATTACCTATGCCAAGGAGGTTATGTATTCGGTGCTGTTTGTTTGTTTGTTTGTTTGTCTGTTTGTTTGTCTGTTTGTTTGTTTGTTTGTTTGTCTGTTTGTTTGTTTGTTTGTTTGTCTGTTTGTCAGCAGGATTACGGAAAAACTACTGGCCCGATTTTCGTGAAACTTTGTGGAAGGGTGTAGCATGGGCCAAGGAAGAACCCGTTACATTTTGGAGCGGATTCGTATATTGGCTGCACTTGCACATTTGCATATCATAGAAGACTGGACTATTGGCCTTGGCGGAGGTCTGCGCTCTCTGAGTGCCCTTCTAGTTGATTGATTGATTGATTGATTGATTGATGTTCAGCCCTGTCCGGTCTGGTGTAGCTGAGCCTCCGGCTCACAGCAGGCTGGAGAAGTTCTCATCAGAAAACTGTATGGGACAACCAGACTGTTGAAACCGTCCCCTGGAGACGGCTCCTGCTTTGTTCTTCTGCCCGGATACAACAAGCTAGCTACAATGCTAGCTACTTCACAGAGTAAATTTGAGTTAAAAGCACAGTATGTAATTTCTGCCGCCAGGGCTCTCTCAATCAAAACAATAACAAAAGACATAGTTTGATGACGTTGCGAATTAGCGTGGGATCATGGGAGTTTTTTTTACGGGGACAGCTTCGGCGACAGAACGCAGCAAACGGGAATGAATCATCTGATCCGTCACAGTGAGCGATAAAAACAATAGAATGAAAAAAACTACAGAGCGGCTAGCTAGCTAGTTGGCCGACTTCCTTCCTCACTCTCTGACGGATCATCTGATGTTTCCCGTGTTTCCCCGGAAGTTAGGGGGTAAAGGGGATATGACGTCATGACAGGAAGTTAGGGGGTAAAGGGGATATGACGCCATGACAGGAAGTTAGGGGGTAAAGGGGATATGACGCCATGACAGGAAGTTAGGGGGTAAAGGGGATATGACGCCGTGACAGGAAGTTAGGGGGTAAAGGGGATATGACGCCGTGACAGGAAGTTAGGGGGTAAAGGATATGACGCCATGACAGGAAGTTAGGGGGTAAAGGGGATATGACGCCATGACAGGAGACCAAATGAAACGCACCGTTACCTTGAATAAAATTACAGATTTCTCTGGGTTTGAACTTTGTTGGAAACATTTGGGATAATGTAAGTACACAACTCAAAAGAATATATAACATAGGTATAGTTGTTTTTAGATATTTTAATGGAGAAATGTTACATATTATACCTTTAATATAATGTTACAAACTCTTTGGATAAATTAAACAAACAAGATAAAATAGATGAACATTTTCTGGAGGGTAATAACAGCGGCTTTGCATTGTTTTGACTTCAAAACATTTTATTTTGCTAGCTAACTCGCTAGCTAGCTAACTGTAGAAACATCGTTGTTGTTCCTATGACAGTGCGAAGTGAGCCAGTGCCAGGCCCCGCCCATAGCTCCGCCCTTGCAGAATTTGATTGGTTTGAATGATGATTGACAGCCACCAGCGCCACCGCCCTTTTCTGTCCAACTGTTGTTTAAATTTCTCCAGACCGCGTCGACGAGAGATTAATAACAGACAGACGGGGACAAACCTGTCTAACCAGTTCTCTGTGTGTGTGTGTGTGTGTGTGTGTGCGTGTGTGTGTGTGTGTGTGTGTGTTACAGCCTGTGAGGTTCTCCTGGGTCCAGACAACCTGGTGTGTAAACCATGTAAGTTCCTAAACATCATGATCCTATCCAGAGCCAGATACAGACAGAGTTAGTCCAGGTTGTTGTTTGCTGTAAATATGGAACAGTGTCCTCCCTAACATCACCATGGTAACATGGAAACAGAATCACCAGTTACTATAGCAACAGGAGCAGGACTGTGGAGCCAACATGACCGACAGAAACTCGATTGGATATTGTCGATGGCTGCGTTTATAACAAATGAAGTAATATCTAATACATAGAGAATATGACTTGGCTGAACAAATAAAGTGTTGTCCTGTGTGCAGTCTGGAAGCCGCGGACGCTGAACGTGTCTCAGCTGGGCTCCAGCCTGCAGGTGGCGTTCGACCAGGCTCCGCCCGCCTTCGGCTTCAGCCTCTACTTCCTGTACTACAAACTGCGGCAGGACGGCCCGTTCAGACTGCAGCGCTGCAAACCAGTAAGACACATGAATACATACAGGCTTCCAGGTGGTGTCACCCCCCTCTGGCGGCCATCTTGGAGGTCCTGAGCTCTGAACAGCTGACTGTGTTTCTGTCGACGGTTAATTTCTGTCTGTTTCTGACTGAACTGATCATTTCATCACTGATCCATCTGATTGATTTAGTGTTTAGATAATGTCAGCTTGTTAGCTAGCTAACCATAGCATCTGGTCAGCTAACCATCACTGTCTTGTTGTTAACACATCTGATTAGCACACTAGCTAACGTAGCTAGTAGCAGCTAGCGTTAGCGTGTTGACATTAACATCAGTGTGTTTGCTGGCTAGTTAGCTAGCTAACAGTTTGTTCAGGTTAACTGAGCTGACTCTTCTCAAGCTCCAACTCTTCATGTTTTGGAGTAGAGACTAGGGCTAAAGACAAGACCGTTTACTGTGTCACAGTAACCTACATTTGGAAACAAATCCACCTTATCACACTATTCACTTTTACTGAGAACGTTACTGAATGGATCTACAGCCACACCACAACAAGCTGACTCAGCTGCTCTCTGCTGACAGCTGCTTCAGACACATTTACACTTTATTAACTAACACACAGTTCTACAGTGTTCCTCCATCATGGAGACTCAGCTGCTGCAGCAGACTGGAGAGGAAGTGTCTCCCACTCGTTCTACCTCATAAAGGCAAATTTATGGTTTCTGCGGTGTGCCCGGTGTTCGCGGTGCGGAGCTCTGCAGGGGGTCTGCAGAGGGTCCGCACCGAGCTCCACGCTCCTGTCAAAAAATGAAACTCTGCGGAGCTTTGAATGGCTGGAATCAACTTCTCCTCTATTTTGATCTGTTGTTCACTAACCTAACTAAACTACACTAAACTATACTAAACTATACTAAACTAAACTACACTAAACTAAACTAAACTATTCTAAACTATTCTAAACTACACTACACTACACTACTCTACACTAAACTAAACTAAACTATACTAAACTAAACTACACTAAACTAAACTAAACTATACTAAACTATACTAAACTAAACTATTCTAAACTATTCTAAACTACACTACACTACACTACTCTACACTAAACTATACTAAACTAAACTATTCTAAACTACACTACACTACACTACACTACACTACTCTACACTAAACTATACTAAACTATACTAAACTAAACTATTCTAAACTACACTACACTACACTACACTACTCTACACTACTCTACACTAAACTATACTAAACTATACTAAACTAAACTATACTAGACTAAACTATACTAAACTAAACTAAACTATACTAAACTATACTAAACTAAAGTAAACTACACTACACTACACTACACTACACTACACTAAACTAAACTAAACTAAACTACACTAAACTACACTAAACTACACTACACTACACTACACTACACTACACTACACTACACTACACTAAACGACACGACACGACACGACACGACACTAAACTACACTCAACTCCACAGTGAGTCTTGGTCTGAACGTCTCCATGTTGTAATGTGTGCAGGAGGTGAACCAGCCCAGAGCCACCTGCATCCTGCAGGACGTCACCCCAGGGACCTACACTATCGAGGTACACACACACACACACACACACACACACACACACACACACACACACACACACACACGCATCTACAGCATATGTTTTCATTCATTTGTTTAATTAATTTAATTTCTTTGTCTTTCTCTGCCTGTGCTTGTTTCTCTTCATCTCCTTCTTCTCTCTCTCAGCTGAGAGACGACAGCAACGTGACCAGGAGGCAGACTCAGTTCCACGTCAGCCAGGGTGAGACACACACATACACATACATACATACACACACACACACACACACACCTTAAACTACCTATTTAAATGACTCCGTTGTCTCCTGCTGTGTGTGTTTGTTTCTTGCTCCAGTCCACTCCCCCTGGGCGGGGCCTATCCTAACTGTGTGTGTTTGTTTCTTGCTCCAGTCCACTCCCCCTGGGCGGGGCCTATCCTAACTGTGTGTGTTTGTTTCTTGCTCCAGTCCACTCCCCCTGGGCGGGGCCTATCCGTGCGATGGCCATCACGGTGCCTCTGGTTATCATGTCCGCCTTCGCCACTCTCTTCACTGTCATGTGTCGCAAGAAACAGCAAGGTGAGACGAGACTGATGACATGGAGCCGGAACGTTTCTCCATGAATCATTTAGAGACATTAGTGGAGTTACAGTAAACTGACTCTACTGCATTTTAATATCAAAACTAGAAACCAGGTTTAATCAGACGGTCCCCTCCTCCGCCTTCAGAAAACATCTACAGCCAACTGGACGAGGAGAGCAGCGAGTCGTCCAATCACAGCGCGGCGTTGAGCGCCGAGCGGCCGTGGCCCCGCCCCAAAGTTTTCATCTGTTACTCCAGCAGAGACGGCCCCAAACACACCGGCGTCGTCCAGAGCTTCGCCTACTTCCTGCAGGACTTCTGCGGCTGCGAGGTCAGTGTGCGTCTTTCCCATAGGACTTGAATGCAGCATGAGTCCAGCAGGGCTCGGGTGTCCCTGATGTCATTTCCTGTTCCCTGGTAGAAATGTGTCTGGTGCCATCTGGTGGTTTTCTGCTGCTCTGTCTCTAACTCAGCAGAAGAAGAGCTGGGTAGTTAGCCTGAGCAGCGATGGAGAAGAGAAACTCAAACTGCAAGCTCCGCCCACACTGTTTGATTGACAGGTGATCTGTGGGAAGAGCAGAGCAGAAACACGTGCAGGTGGTGCTGGACCTGTCTATGAGTTATTGATTATTAATATGAGTATTGATCCCAGGTGGTGCTGGACCTGTGGGAGCAGCTGCAGCTGTGTAGAGAGGGTCAGATGTCGTGGCTCAGCAGGCAGCTGGACGAGTCCAACTACATCATCACCGTCTGCTCCAAGGGCCTGCGGTACTCTACTCTACTGTATTCTACTGTATTCTACTCTACTGTATTCTACTCTACTGTACTCTACTCTACTGTATTCTACTGTATTCTACTCTACTGTACTCTACTCTACTGTATTCTACTCTACTGTACTCTACTGTATTCTACTGTACTCTACTCTACTGTACTGTACTCTACTCCACTGTACTCTACTGTACTCTACTGTACTGAACTGTACTCTACTGTACTGTACTCTACTCCACTGTACTGTACTCTACTCTACTGTACTCTACTGTACTGTACTGTACTGTACTGTACTGTACTGTACTGTACTCTACTCTATTCTACTGTACTCTACTGTACTGTACTCTACTGTACTCTACTGTACTCTACTCTACTGTACTCTACTTTACTGTACTCTACTGTACTCCACTCTACTTTGCTGTACTCTCTAATCTACTGTACTGTACTCAACTGTACTCTACTCTACTGTACTCTACTGTACTCTACTCTATTCTGCTCTGCTGTAGTCTAATCTACTGTACTCTACTATACTCTACTGTACTCTACTGTACTCTACTGTACTGTACTCTACTCTACTGTACTCTACTGGACTCTATTGTACTCCACTCGACTCTGCTGTACTCTAATCTATTGTACTGTACTTTACTGTACTCTACTCTACTGTACTCTAATCTACTGTACTCTACTGTACTCCATTCTACTCTACTGAACTCTAATCTACTCTTCTGTACTGTACTCTACTGTACTCTACTGTGTTGCACTGTACTCTACTGCACTCTACTGTACTCTATGTTACTCTGCTCTGCTCTATCATGCTCTTTCATCCTATTCTGTTCTAACCTATTCTATTCTATTCTATTCTATTCTATTCTCTCTGTAGTTATTATGTGGAGAAGAAGAGTCGTCGGGGGAAGACGCCGGTCAGTCGCCGTGGCAACAACAGCAGCCCTCCCGTTGGTGGATCGGGCGGCGACCTGTTCGTCGTGGGCGTGGCCATGATCGCTGAGAAGCTGCGATTGGCTAAGCAGAGCGAGGGGGGCGGGGCCCAGGAGCTGAGCCGCTACATGGCCGTTTACTTCGACTATTCAACAGAGAGCGACGTTCCCACCATGCTGAGCCTGGCTGCAAGGTATTATGGGATTATTATTATTACTATATGAAACTTTGGGATTACTGATGTAATAATGCCTTACTGCCCAGTAAACAGATGGACTGTGTTTGTTGTATATGAAGATACAACATATATGAAGTTTCATTCTAAAACACATTTAGAGAAATGTAGCTTCCTGAAGTGAATCTGTCAGTATTTCAGTTCCAGATGACTCTCGTCTCAAAAACAGAATTATTTTGTAAACAAACCCTCCGGCCTTAAATAGAAAACCAGCATGTGCTTCATCTCATTTTCACCTTCAGGTTTCCAAATGCTCGCCATCTTGTTATGGAATGAAAGTTTCCATATGTTGTCAGGTGTTTCTGTCTGCTAAGACTTCCACATGTCCAAGAAGCCATGAAACAAAATCCAGAATGTTTCATCAGACAAAAAATAAATGTTTTCATCATGAGGTTTAACCCTCATTCTACCAACATATTTAACATACAAGGACTACTGACTGGGGTCCCTGGGGACCCCAAGAATAAACTACTGTAAAAAACAACCATCATAGCAAAATGTTAACTTATTTCTTCTCAAAACATTATTAGTTATGTAATTAATGTCATCTGAAAAGGTCATTATTATTATTTTAGGAAGGTTACAGTTAATTAAATGATGTATTGTATTTGTGACTTTGAACATCATCTTACCTTAGGAAGAGCAGTGTTTAGGGTCACAGAGCACATGAGGAAATCTGTGACAGAGTGCCCCTACCCCCCCTGATAGTGTGTGAGACTTTAAATCAGGACCCATGGCAAACATTAACTCAATTAATAGTTCCATCTATTAAAACTGCATAGGTGGAATTGGGTGCTTTTGACTGGGGTGCCCCAGGACCCCAATACATTGGTATTTTTAAAAAGCACTAATTAAAACAGAAACAGAAAACAATTATATGAAGTCATTAGGAACAAATTGATTGACAAAGTCATGAAAAATTTGAATGATAGAATAAAGCACCTGTGAGATATGACAAAAAGTATAGCTCTGGGGTCTGCGGGTAACCCAGTCGGTAGGATGAGGGTTAAGGAGACAGGCCGAGTCCCTGCTCTTCACCTGTCTTCACTCTAGTTTTGGTTTTGAAGACCGGCATGCCAAGTGTCAATACCTCCAACATAAATAATAAAGTCAGTAATAAGCTATATCAGTGTTGAGACTGAAGCCGATGGACCGGCTCCCTCTGCTGTTTAGTCCTGTCCACTATCGGTCCAGTCTGGCAGACAGACAGCCAGCCTATGTACCGGTAGTACTGAACCGTTGTGTCTCGTGTTGGTCCAGGTTCAAGCTGATGGACCAGCTGCCCCAGCTGTTCAGCCGGCTGCACTCGGGTCAGTCCGGCCTGGCGGAGCGCGAGCCGCAGCCGCTCCACGTCTCCAGGAGGAACTACTTCAGGAGCAAGTCGGGCCGCTCGCTGTACGTGGCGATCTGCAACATGCACCAGCACATCAGCCAGAACCCCGACTGGTTCCAGAAGCTGCTCGCTCCCTCCCCCTCCCCCCCCGCCTCCTCTTCCTCCCCCCCCTCCCCCTCCTCCCCCTCCTCCCCTCCGAAGCCCTCCTGCTCCTCCTCGTCTCCGCCCAAGCAGAGGTTTGACTCTGGGCTGGTGCTGAACGAGGTGGTGGTGAGGAGTCCGGAGGGCGGGGAGGGAGCGCCCAGGAGGAACCTGCTGCTGCTGGCCCCCGGGTCCGGTCCCTGTCCCGGTCCCAGTCCCAGTCCTGGTCCCTGTCCTGGTCCCAGTCCCAGTCCTGGTCCAAGTCTGCCCCACTGCTCTCTGTCTGGGCTTGGATCCACTTCAAGGTATAAGAATAACGCTGGTGTAATTTTCTTTCTTTCCCATGAAGAGTCTGAACCCAGCGCTGTGTTTCCACTGTCAGAAGCTCCTGCTGTCTGTTCTGCTGCAGGTTTGAACTCAGACTCCCATTGCTTTCAACAATACATTAAAGAGACATCAGACTAACAAATCCTGAAACCAATGTGTGCTATGTGGAGATGTCCTTGAGACATAATGATACAAACCAATATCCACACAGCAGCAGCTGTGTTGCTGTTTTCTCCTCTTTGTTGTCAAACTCCACTCCTGAACGAAGCCAACTCATAATGGCGGAATCTATGAAGCGAGCGAGTAAACTTGTTTAACTAGTGAACGTGTTAAAATTTTAAACTAGTAAACTTGTTAAACTTGTTAAACTAGTAAACTTGTTAAACTAGTGAACGTGTTAAACTTTTAAACTAGTAAACTTGTTAAACTTGTTAAACTAGTAAACTTGTTAAACTAGTGAACGTGTTAAACTTGTTAAACTAGTAAACTTGTTAAACTAGTGAATGTGTTAAACTTGTTAAACTAGTAAACTTGTTAAACTAGTGAACGTGTTAAACTTGTTAAACTAGTAAACTTGTTAAACTAGTAAACTAGTAAACTTGTTTAACTAGTGAACATGTTAAACTTGTTAAACTAGTAAACTTGTTAAACTAGTGAACTTGTTAAACTAGTAAATTTGTTAAACTAGTGAACTTGTTAAACTTGTTAAACTAGCAAACTTGTTTAACTAGTGAATGTGTTAAACTTGTTAAACTAGTAAACTTGTTAAACTAGTAAACTTGTTAAACTTGTTAAACTAGTGAACGTGTTAAACTTGTTAAACTAGTAAACTTGTTAAACTAGTGAACTTGTTAAACTAGTAAATTTGTTAAACTAGTGAACTTGTTAAACTTGTTAAACTAGCAAACATGTTAAACTTGTTAAACTAGTAAACTTTTTAACTAGTGAACGTGTTAAACTTATTAAACTTGTTAAACTAGTTAAACTAGTAAACTTGTTAAACTAGCGAATTTGTTAAACTAGCAAACTTGTTAAACTAGTTAAACTAGTAAACTTGTTGAACTTGTTAAACTTGTTGAACTTGTTAAACTTGTTAAACTAGTAAACTAGGTAAACTTGTTAAACTAGTAAACTTGTTAAACTTGTTAAACTTGTTAAACTTGTAAACTTGTTAAACTAGTAAACTTGCTACCTGCCTCTTCACTTGTCATTGTGGGACATGTGACCTTCAGCAGGAGAAAGATCTGTCAAAGTGAGACTGGTAACTAGTGACACTTCTCAGTAGATACGGTTAGCTTAGCAGTTAGCCTTTATGCACGCTGCTTTGCTAGGTTTGTCCTTGGTAGGCCTCGGTAGTGTAGTAGCTTTGCTGTGAGCATGTTTACAAATGTGTTGCGGTTTCTGTCGCCCTCTGGTGGTCAGAAAATGTTTCTTAATGCAGCTTTAAAAACAGTGAATTGACAAACTGCTGCACTAACGTCATACATCATTTTAAAATAACACGTGGATTGTATTTTGTCCAAACGTGACTTTATCACGCAGCTAACAGTCGTGTTTAATGGGACTGTTTCCACTTTCTCCATCACTGTGCGCTGTTACGTTCTTCTGATGGCAGTGAAGAGGCAAAACCAAACTTAAAGGAATAGTTCACCCAAAAATAAACATTCAGTGATTATCTACTCACCCACATGTTAGTCGAAATACTGATGAAGTTTGAATGTCCACATAACACACTAGCACTGCTCTTCCTAGCACTCTGACCTGTCCTTGTTGTTTCTTCCTAGCAGTCTGACCCGTCCTTGTTGTTTCTTCCTAGCAGTCTGACTTGTCCTTCTTTTCTGCTCCTGCAGGTCCAGTTGTGGAATATCTGGGCTGGCTCATAGAGAATCTTCCTCCTCCTCTTCCTCCTCTGCTCCCTCCATCCTTCAGGACGGGGTTTGCCCATCCCCCTCCCCCCTGCCGCCCCCCCAGGGAGAAGAAGGCCCCCTCTCCCCTCCGGAGGTCCCGCCCCCTCGTGACTCAGGGATCTACGATTCGTCAGTCCCGTCCTCGGAGCTTTCCATTCCCCTGATGGAGGGACTGTCACATGACCAGGCTGACTCCTCCTCCCTGGCCGACAGCGAATCATCTTCTTCCGGGCTTGGTAAGGCTGTCTGCTCATTGGCTAAAATGGGACAAGATAGACGCTGCTATCGAGGCTGTTCTAAATCGATTAAAAGTACTTTGAAATCCGAAATACATTTTTTTACTTGGCTCCGTGTTGTCAAAGATGCTCTATACTTTCTGAACCGTCTCTGGTGTTGTCATGGCTACGCATCAGCGTCGACTTAAAATGACGTTAGATTCAGGCGGATACGTCGGTCTCTAGTGATCGGTTGGGAAAAATCGAATCCCCCTCCCCCACGGAGGTCGGTTAGAGTGGAGGCAATGTCAGACTGAAGATGGAGATGGAGTGGAACGAGTTGACAGTTCTGTCTGATGTCAGGCAGCCAGTGTTCAGCTGCTGATGTGTTGAACAGGCTTGGGCGCCCTGGTGGCTCACCGAGTAGGGCGCGTACCATTTGGCTCAGGCCTTCCCGCGGCGACCCGGGTTCGAATCCAACCCGTGGTCCTTTGCTGCATGTCCTCCCCTCGCTCTCTCTCCCATACCTTCCTGTCTCTCTCTCACTATATCTCTCAAATAAAGCATAAAATGCTTAACAGGCAGCTGTGTGTGTTTCAGGTGACGAGGAGCCGCCTGCCGTCTCCTCCCTGCGCTGCAGCGTGGCCACGGTCTGTAAGGCGGAGCTGCACCACCAGCGCCACCTGGAGCACAACGACAGACCGACGCCTGTGGCACCGCTGTAGTGCAGCGACCCATCGAAAGAGGACTAGACAGTGATGTCATCACAGGGCGGGAGTTTCTTTTGTTCTTGGACCAGAATCCTTCTTCAGAACTGCTTTCATCCAAACGCCAAGGAAACTGAACAGGAAGTAATTACACGGCGACCGCTGTGTTCCGGAATACTGCTCTCTGGTAACTATGGTAACCACTGTGTTCTTTAGTGCTGGTCCCGTATTGGCCCGGTGAGTTTCCCGCCTCCTCGTTGGCCGAGCCGACGTGGCGCTCCGGTTCCCCCTGGCTGGAGGAGCGTTAGAGGAGAGGCGTCACTCGTTGGAACTTCCTGGAATTCCGAACGCCGGCAGAGCGGACCAGTTCAGACCAAAGACTGACTCAGCACTGCGTCCTGATTGGTTGATAGATAGCTGACCGGTGTATGATTGGCAGATTGGATGTACGCAGCGCTTCCTTCCTGAGGTTCGAGGGCTTTGTGTTTGTGTTCCTACGAGTTAATTTATTTCTGACGGACAGACGGCATGTTCAGGCACTTTGATTCCAGGCAATTCTTTGGGCAATGTGCTTCAGCAACTCATCTGGCAACAGGCAACACAGTCAGACGCATGGCCAAAAATAGATTCAGATGTTTCCTATGGGATTAAACCAACGATGCTGAGGCAACTTCTTGGGCGCTGTTGCCCACCAAAGTTGCCCAACAAGTTGCCCAGTCTGTCATCATCATCATGTTACTTTGCTTTTTATTTTTTTCAGACGGTGCATTCCTCATTTTGGAACCAATTTTTTTTTTTTATTGTCATGATGCATTTGCTCCTTACAGCCGTCTCTCTGATCTACAGTTGCCGATCCCTGCTGAAGGCAATATTGCCCGTCCCCCATTGCCTGGGAGAGTTGCTGCAGCATCCCGGCCTCTGCAGCCGGTTGGGAGAGGAAGTGTTTTATTTCCTGTTGACCACTAATGTTACTGCTACTGGAAATCCATAAAAATTAGCATTCTTCCATTCATCTAGAGACAGAGACAGAGGATTGGTCACATCCTCTGGTCACATGACCAGGCAAGAGACCAACCAGCCGGAGTCCTTTAACCCCGAAGAGGAAATCTACATTCTGCTTCAGTTGTTTTGGTTCCTGGTTTCATGTGAATTCTGACAGAGTCTGGTGGTCTGGAACATATTAGAAAGCATATCAGTAACAGTGATAGAAGGATGATTTGATCAATATTCTGATGATTTTACTGAGCGACGAGGGAAAGCAGCCCACTAGCCGGCGGCCAGTAAACTTTTGTTTTGGCTAGTGCTGCTGCAGCATGTGTTAATAACACGGTGTCACGTTGTATTAATGTGTTATTAACATATGTATTGTTATTAACATATGTATTGTTATTAAC
>NW_027282320.1:0-7500 GCF_046629955.1 Centroberyx affinis | reverse complement strand
AAAACCACAGAAGGGTTACAGCTTGGTTGCTCGGTAACGGCCAGGTGACGACAGACTCGCAATGCATTCTGGTACTTTTACCGTTTTAGTGACCGGGCTTGTTCACTACATATTACAGTGCATTGTGGGAGATATGTAACGCCCTCAAAATCATTCCACAATATAATTTCTCACTCCGGAGCTCAGAGGCACCTGAGGTGGTCTGTAACGATAATAATGATCAGAAGAAGAAACTGAATTTCTACAGCACCTTTTTTATAATGGAAATTCTTTATTAGGAATAACCCCTTTAGATGTACCATCTCGTTTTCAACGGGGTCCTCAACGACAAAAATACAATATAAACACAATTAGACAAAACATTTAACAAAAACAAAAAATAAAAACAAGATAATTAAACGATACCAAACCCCCCCCCCAAAAAACAATAAATATCAAATAATAAGACATACAAAATCAGGAGATCATACTCCAAGCAGAGCATTCATAGAAAAGTATTAAAGTATTATTAATGTCAGTGAGATCATTAAGTAATAAAGTTATAAAACATAATTATAGAGGTGCTTTATACTAAGTGCTTGAAAGTGCTTCACAGTGCTGAAAGTGTTAGTCGTTTTCTGTGTGTGTGTGTGTGTGTGTGTGTGTGTGTGTGTGTGGGGGGGGGGGGGGTTGATTTTCCACAAGCCGATCACTAGAGACCAACGTGTCGGCCGCTGTGACATCACTTCAGTCACATGACGCTGCAGCCAGTCAGCCTCTACCAAGGAGGTTCTATATTAACTGGAGGATGAACGGAAAAATGGCCACCCATTCATTTGAACGTCTCACCCAGCGCATACGCCAAAAACGTTTTTTTCTTCCTGGTTTACTTCCGTGATGTGCGGCCCATGGAACTTGCGCAGTAGTGTCTGCTTACGTATTCCCGCCAGGAGTAGCGGGCCCACGAGCGAGCCCCGCCTTGGCCCCGCCTTGGCCCCGCCTTGGCCCCGCCTTGGCCCCGCCTTGGCCCCGCCTTGGCCCCGCCTTGGCCCCGCCTTGGCCCCGCCTTGGCCCCGCCTTGGCCCCGCCTTGCGCTCTCGTAATCAAGTGAGCCGGTCGGGAGCGAGCAGCTGCAGGTGGGAGCGTGGGAACGGACAGTTTGGTGGGGGAGGGGCGGCTGAGAGAGAAGGAATCTCCTAAAGTTCATATTCCTCTGCCCCTCAATACTTAATGTTCATTCAGCATCAACATGTAGATCTAATTTAGTTTTTTATTTGTAAATAACCTATTCAACTTTTGTAAGAGGATTTAGAAAGTTATATACAAGATGGAGTTGTTATCTTCGACTCACACAGGCATCCGATCCAATCGAAAATACATTACATTCTGACATTTAAATGCAGCTTCAGTTCCTTGCTATTTTAGTTACTTAGCAGAACTAGGTAATGAAAATCACGAGTTGGCCCTGTAAGTTATCCTTGTACAAACATTTACAACACTTTGCCGTGGTAGTTTGACAAGATGTCATCATACAGTTAGTTTATCTGTCAAAACTAAATGTGGACCTGGTTCACAGCAGCCACAGACGCTTCTGTTTAGAAACACAGTGTAACTCTGACTGGCAGCTAGACTCAGTCACTAAGCAGGTTCACCACACAGCACCATACAATACTGTCATGAAACTCAATTAGAAATCGCGTACAGGGAAAGTTATTTAAAATCGTTTATTTAAAAAAATTAAAAGAACATAAAGTTAATTCACAATGAAATACAAAAGTGATGAATAGCATGTAATGTCAGACTAGTTGGGTTCGCCAGACAGACTGTGGAGTACATGTCAAGTAACGTTAGGCTAAAAACAAGGCTAACAGTTAGCTTGCTGTCTACATCTCCATGTCATGAACAAGCACAGAAAACACACCTAATCCCAAACCTTTGTTTCCGGTGATCAGTTGTTATCTGTACATATTAAATACCGGTGGGCTACTCATGTAAAATACTTAATATCTTAATAAAAGCGAAGCCGGACTGTAGGAACACAGCTGACAGATGGAGCAGCAGAGGAAGCAGGACGCTCGTCCCTGAGGCAGAGCTCAGAGGCGCGTGATTGGCTCGTACCCTGGGGTGACGTCACACACAAAAAACAGCCTTTTATACGGCTCTGAGTGATTTAAAAAAAAATCGGCCTCCATGATTAAAAAATACATAATTGAAAGAATGTTTTAAGGTCTTGTGTGGTGTTGTAGGAATCTTCTTAACAGTTTTAGAGGACTGTCTTTTACAATGGCCGTCTATGGGAAAAACGCTTTTTGGGCCGCAGGTGAATTTTAGGCTGCAGTACCACCGTTGGCCACCATGTCAAATTGGCAGCAAGGCTTAGACCTGCCACCTGGGGGCTGGCCTCTACCTGTTAGCAGACATTTACCAACTGACCAAGAACGTCGTCCATTTGGTCTAAAATATCGTCTTTGCAAAGACAGTTGGTTGGTTAAGGAGGAAAGTTCGACAAATCTATTCTGCCCAACACCAATGAAAAACCTTCATACTAACGGTTCAAACTCTAGCCCCGCCCACAAAGGCTCCGATTGGCTCGATTGTTTCTCTGAGCGAGAACAAGCGGCTGACGAGGGAAACAGCAGACTCTCTGCATCGCTCCACAGAGTCGGCCGACAGCAGATCGGTGATGAAGGCCAGACTGATCACAGACGACAGAAGTGTTAAACTACACAAACAATAAAACGGTTCCTGCCACAGCAGAACCCGTTCTGGTGCTGTGAAGAACCTTTAAGAATGCATGAGATGTTCCAAACCAGCAGCATTAACAAGACTAGGTCAAAACCTAGTATATGGCTGGACCGTGTATGAGTGTGCCGCGTGCCACGGCCAACCAATGGTGTAACTAACTCTGCTGTAGACTGTTAATACAGAATAATAGTCCATACATCCATACTGATCTCCGTTCCAGTGCGTCCCGTCTCTCTCTCTCTCCGCCGCTGTCGTCTCCATGGCGCCCACAGCCCGCATCGAGCCTCCCGATCCGAGCCCCGGTCGCTCTGGTGCCCGTCGGTGCCGCAAAACGCCGTTCGCCGGACACCCGGGGACGCATCGTCCTCGGGACTGCTGCCGAAATCTCGGCCGGATCATCGGGAACGGGAAGGTCGGCAGGAAGCCCTCGGCGTGATGAAACCTCCATGCTTGTTTGTGTCTCTCTCTCCGCCGACAGAACAGAGGGGTTTCAGGTGGACTGAGCTCGCGCATATGCATCGAAATAAACGCCGATATGATATAACTGTATAGATTCTACTTTTCAAGCTTCCGTTTATCACAGGCATGATATCGGTCAGCCTGCTTACTGTGTGGGAGGAACGGGCTCCCGATCTCAGAAGGGGAAACAAGATGGCGGAGAAAAAGAAACTTAACTTGGCTCTTTATTCTGGGTCATTCTGAAGAGGGTTCTGAGTCAGTCTGGTTCTGTGTAGAAACCACTGGAGAACCTGCTGAGGAACCCTCCGTCATCAGTGCAGGGAGACACAGGAGCTGCTGACTGATCATGTAGCTGCAGCCAGGAGGGTGTGTGTGTGTGTGTGTGTGTGCGTGTGTGGGCATGTGTGTGGGCATGTGTGTGTATGTATGTGTGTGTGTGTGCTGAAAAATCCTCTGCCGCACAGGAAGTGATGCGTTTTACGTTGCCCGTTTTTTTTTAATCAACAGAAGAAGAAGAACTGGGTAGTTAGCATGAGCAGTGATAGCCGCCATGGCTGAACAGACAGAGAGAAGAGAAACTCAAACTGCATCAACAGAAAATCCAAGCTCCGCCCACACTGTTTGATTGACAGGTGATCTGTGGGAGGAGCAGAGCAGCAACACCACAGTGAGGCTGGGGGACAAAGATGGAGACTGAAGAACAAAAACATGAGAATCTGGAGGATTAAAACTTTAAATCCATTCTTTAAAATGTGGGGAAGTGAGGAAGGTTTCTGCAGAGAGAGAGAGAGAGAGAGAGAGAGAGAGAGAGAGACAGAGAGAGAGAGAGAGAAAGGGAGAGACAGAGAGAGAGAGAGAGAAAGGGAGAGAGAGAGAGAGAGACATTAAAAAGAGATGGGGGGAGTGGAGATAGAAGGAAAAGAAACTAAAGGGTAGAGCAAGAGAAAACAGCTAGATTGAGAAAGAGAGAAGCTTGAGCCAAACACACCTCTGTTCTGGATTACAACTCTGTGTGTGTGTGTGTGTGTGTGTGTGACTCATTCATTCCTGGGAGTTGCAGAGCTTTTTCCAACAACACACACCTCCCACCCTGGAACACACACACACACACACACACACACACACACACACACATTAAAACACACATAAACAGAGGGAGAACAGACTGCAGGACCTTTTATAGCCAGAAATGCAGCCAGAGAAGAAGAAGAGCAGCCAGCCTCACTCTGATGCTCAGAAGGTTTTGCTGCTGACAAAATCTCCAAAATCTCCAAAACCTGTGCTTCGTCCAATCAGCAGTGGGAGAGGGAGGAGCTTAGAAGGCACTGAAACCGAATGTAAACCGCATGGCGGACTGGAAGAGAAGCAACACAGTGGAGACAGAGAGCCGATGTCCCGGCCCCACCCTCCTGTTAGCATTTGTTAGCTTTGCTAGTGCAAGTGAATGGGTTGTCGTCATAGTCCAACCTGTTCTCATACAAAGTTCTGATGATAAACTGGTCCAGATCCTGTCCAGACCCTCAGCGTGTGGTGAACTCCACCAGCTGCGGCCGCACTGATCCGCCGGAAAACAGACAGAATTATTAAATTTCTGTCCGTTGGGCTGTTCTGTCCGGAGCCCGGGAGCGGCCGGTGGGAGAGCCAGCACCACAGCTCCTGCATCACATTGCTAGCTTGCCTGGGAAGCTAAGCAGGTTTGGCTGTGGATGGGAGACCACCTGGTGCTGGAAGTGGTGTTGGAGGACCAGTAGGAGGTGCTCTTCCCTCTGGTCTCATGAATAATATCCCCAACGCCCCAGGGCAGAGACAGGGACTCTGTCCTGTGAGTGAGCACCGTCCTTCGGATGAGACGTTAAACCGAGGTCCAGACTCTGTGGTCAATAAAGATCCCATCTGCACTCCTCACAGAGTAGGGGTGTAACCCCGCTGCCCTGGCAAAATTTCCAAACAACCTTCCATCATGGCCACCTAATCATCCCTCGTTACCTAATTGGCTCTTTCAGTCCTCTACTCTCCACTGAGATAGCTGATGTGTGGTGAGCGTTCTGCTGCAAACTGGCTGCCGTGCATCACCCAGGTGGTGCTACACATCGGTGGTGGATGAGTTGAGTCCCCCCCCCCCCCCCAGATATGTGAAGCGCTTTGAGTACCTAGAAAAGCGCTATATAAATGTAATCAATTATTATTATTATTATAAAAAAAGTTATATGGAGTCCACGATTCACTAACCTGCGCACGTTTTAGTTCATTCGTCCGTTCCCGTTCCCTTCCAATCCGTTCCCTCGATTTCGTTAAACTGTGCAGTTTAGGAATAAATGCAACTTAAAAGGAACCTCTTAGGTATTGCAGACAGGCCTAGTAAAGATTTGGTATGTTACAGTTTTTCTCAGTGGCTTTGGTTCATTTCTCAGATCAGAATTGAAATTCTCAAAACTACTTGTTCAACCTCCACATCATCTAGTCACTTGTGCACATCATAAAAGCAGTTTCTCATTCTTTTGAACAAATTGCAAATGCTTTGGCACATTCATGCAAATGATTATGTACAATTGTCTGCTGTTTCCTACATTATCAATTGCTTATGTCATGTTGATCAAAATGTATTATACTGATTCTCTGTTGAATAGTCTTACTCCCCAAAACATCTAGGCATTAGTTCATTGCATAAGTCATTACATGCAAAATGGTTGAACCAGTTGTCATAATCTGTCAAGCATATTTTCTATACATTTCTATTAGACTTTTTTTTGTAAATGTGTCCTGAATTGATGAATTGCTCTCAGGTGAATCTTGACTTTCACTAATGAAGGGGAATGTGTGAAGCGTTAGATCGACCGATGATCAACCAGTTCTCTAAAATAGCAGACAGACAGGAAGTCAGGAGCAGACAGACAGGAAGTCAGGAGCAGACAGACTGCACTGTAATTCCCCATACAGTGCTGCATGTACAGTTCTGCCTAAGGGTGTTTCCTATGTTTACATTTCTAATTTTGTATTTTTTTCCTTTGTGCTATGCAGTGCTGTAAAACAGTTGTGTCTTTTTCTTTTCTGTATCACAGTGACATGGTCTGTCCTGTACAGTACAAAGTAAAAGCGTAAATGTGAATCCTGTCCAATCTCTTGCAATCAATCTCCCACATACAGTTACACATTAACTTTGTTCTGTTGAAATTGAAATTGATATCTGCCATACAGAAAAAGTGCAGCCTTGTGCGTTTTCAGTCATTGTCATGAAAACCTTAGCCATAGTTTACATCAGAAAATACTTAGAGTACTTACTGTTATATTGACAACATGACTAAGCATTTTGTCTATCTTGTTTGTAAACAATGACACAAGGACTTGTCATCTGATGGCACTGACATGTTCATTGACAGAAATATTTACTTTTGAGAGACAGACTAAGGATTCTGAGCAGGTTACGGCTTTTGCAGGTAATCCGTTGTGTGGTGCTGTTTGTACAAATTGTTTTGAGAAATGCATTTACTGTTTTGCAAATGTTAAGGATGATTCGAGAAATGTAGCAAAGCGACTGAGAAAAACTGTAATATCCATTGTCTGTTTACACTGAACAGGCAAATCCCCCAAATATTGCAACATATTTATCCACTTAACCTTCAGGCCATGTGAACACAATCAGGTGCTGCATCACACCCAGGACAGGCCACATTTACACAGAATCACCAATATGTGACTGACTCTTTATAAACAAACGCACCATCAAATGACAGACAGACAGTTTGATCTGAGCTGACAGGTTGTGTTGTGAAAATGTCCAGAAAGAAGAAACTAGACATTGTTTCCTATTTTCAACCCGATGTGTTAGTTAGGGTTAGTCTATAGCAGCTCCGTTATGAGCGAAGCTGCTGCTGTATTTCTGCCTCTCCACCATGTTGACGTTCCAAAACTACGGAGCCCAGGAGAAAAATAATTAATGTCGTGGCCACGATTTACTGTAACGTGCGCACAGTATGCAATCCGAGCTCTCGTTTTCTTTTTTCGTGCACACGAGAGGATATATAATCCATGCGCTCTTCAGGAGCTTATTGTGGCCCAGTGTCCCGGTTGAGTGGAGTTTTCTGTTTTTAAGCGCTGTGAACCGAGCCGTTAATTTAAGCTCCTAAAACGGGTACAATCACCGGTACTGCTCTGTATTTACGTTACGTTGTCAAATTCACTCCCGGAGCGTTCCGGCCCGATGATACAGCCTAGATTTGTTTCCTCTGTCAAGAGACTCGGGGCCATCTCTTAGACGCCCTCTAGAGGCCATCTCACTAAGAGACATCTCACTAAGCGTTACCTGACTGACTGACTGAC
>NW_027282319.1:222500-292684 GCF_046629955.1 Centroberyx affinis | reverse complement strand
TACATTAATCATACATTATTATCGGGTCACCAACTATCAGCTTAGAGGGATCATTAGTCCTTAATGTTTGACTTTCGAATAAATATCTGATGATTGTTGCTTGATTTTTACTCTCCATTATAATGATACAAAAAACGGCATTATTAGATTTGCGCTCATACAGGCTACGGTGGCAAATGCCATACCTTGCCATATCCAGTTGTGCATGAAGTATAGTGCCAGTGCACCCACAAAAACAGGCCTATACACACATTCAGGTCATACACACTTTATACACAGTGCATGCATCATAAAAAGTTTTTCAGCCAGTAGAGGGCAGTGTGCACAAAGCAGTAAGGCAGGTGGCAGTGGCAGTGAGTTTGAATAGTGTTCACACCAAAAGGTAAATGATTGCCTTCTATGCCTGGACCCCGGAAGAGTGTTAGACAATGGCGATTTACCCCTGATTTACAAGATTTACAAGAGGAAAATTGTGTGTGTGTGTGGTGTGTGTGTGTGTGTGTGTGTGTGTGTGTGTGTGTGTGTGTGTGTGTTTACTGTCCCACACTGTATTGGAGACACTTGACACCCGCTCCCACTGTCTCACCTGTTTCTGTTCTGTTGTGCTCTGCATTGCATTTTGCTATACATATCTGCTTTAATTGCCTTGTTTGCCTTGTTTTTCTTTGTCAATTAAAATGCTCAATGGATTTTAGATTATCTATTTATCCATCTATCTGTCCTGCCTTACAGCCTGTCTGTCTACCCAGGACAGGTGACAACATGTCTAGGGTGTGCCCAGCCTTTCAGTAACTAAGCTAAGTGTGCTAACCACCTGTTAACCCACTGAAGCACTAAAAGAATCCAGCATTTAAAAATATACATTGATCCAAGAAGCAGACATTTTTGGTAATAAATGCATTATTAGTTCCAGGAGAAATTCTCTTTAAAAATGGCAGTATTTGTTATTATAAACTTTTCTCTCATCTTGTCTTATCCCGTCTCGTCTCGTCTCCTCCTCTCTCTTCAACTCTCCATGCTCACTTCTAATTGAATCTTTTCTCTGTCATCTCTATATGTTATGTGGATGATCTAGCAGGTGTTCCAAAGTTTACCGACAGCGTTCAGAACTATTGGGTTAGTTGACACATATATATTATATCTCTATGAGTTGACAGAGGTCGTGGCAGCACCTCGATGATAGAAATCACAGAGCATAACATGATTTGCACTTGTTATTATTGGCCATGATGACACATCTAGCTCGACCGAACCACACCACATAGCAACATACTATGCTGGTAAACATGACATCCACATGACAGTTCATGGGCATCCAGGTTTAACTTTCTATTTCACCTCTATGGGTTTGATAGGGGCAACCCAGGTAAAAAGGCCAAGCTGCCAAGCATGTACTTAGATTGATGACAACATACATTTCTCTTTGGCATTCTTATGCATCAATATAAGGAATGTAAGGAAACAGTACTGCACATGAGCATCATAGTCATTTAAGAGGAACACCAAAAATGTTAGAATTCATTCAAAAATATTTAGTTTTTCTATTACAGTCCACCCAATAGTTTTGAACATGTACAACTCTCTTCCAAAATCAGACACCAGAGAACAGAAGACTTAAACCTGTAATGTCATGAAGAAGTAAAATGTCTAGCAGCCCCAAAGAAAACAAATGTTGGTGTGTTTCTATAGATTATTCTATTCTAGTGCTATCACTTATGAACCAGAAAATGTAACCTCATATTGAGAACATCTCCCTAGCTGCTTTACATTCACCATCATGCAATTGATTGTCTTTGGAGCATTCACACTGCATAAGTAGAAGGAAAAAAAAAACAGATTTTCTCAATTCCTGAAAATCATTCATTTTTCGAGATAGAAGTTTTCTACAAGACAGATAACATGGAAACAGGTGAACATGGGGATTTGTAATTGTGAATAATAATAATAGAAGATAATAAGAATAAAAAATATTCACTGAGACAGGCCGTGTTCAGTAGTTCCTGTTGTGAAAGCAGCAAAATAAACAAAAATCCCGTTCTGAATGCCAGCTCTGTAACTCCACCAGGTCAGTCAGGTCATCACGCCACGTGGAACAGGCTTGCTTTATATTTTGAAGACCTTCCGTTTACTACATTAACCATTACCGTAACCCTCACAAATCCAGTTCCCAACCTTAACCCTTACCCTAACCTCACCCTATTTCTGAACCATAACCCTAAAATGACTCCTTTTCAAAGTGAGAATCAACCATAAATGTCTTAATTCCCCAAAAAGTTCCAAAACCTAAAAAAGATCCTCGCAAGTATAGAAACACAAGCATGTAATCCACATACTTCTTCACATCAGGAAAAACATATCAAAAGTTTATTTTGCCCAAGGGATGCAGAGTGGGAATTATGGAGATATTCCACTATAATGTTTTTTAAAATGCGAAACAATACATATGAACATATGAACATAACAGAACATATGGACACATACACACGGAAACGGACACAGAGACATACACACACACACACAAAGATCCGGGTCCTGTCGTAATATCCAGGTTATCAGCACAGCGCATCTTGAAAGCCAACATAAAATGTATTCTGGTCCAACTGTAAAGACAGCCAGCTATCACACTACAGGGCTAGAACATACAAAAGGAGTACGCCCTGCCTGATGCGTCATGGCGTTATGCTTCAGTCCACCTGAGATGACGACTGAAATTCTGATGATGTCATCATGGAAATGAACATTGGTTATCGTTGTTTATTTGAATACAAGGTAAATATTAAGACTTGAATACTGTACCACTGTGCCTACACCGTTAGGCAAGTTAGGCAGATGCCCCTCCACTTGGAAATTAGGAGGAGCAAAATTGTCTTTTTGCCCTTCCACTTTTCACCCCTTGTAAAAGTCAACATTTAGTAAAAATCTAATATTTAAGCTTCAATCTCTCAATTTTTTCAATCTAATATTTAATTAAAAACTAAGTAAAATATCTGCTCTGTCTACATTTAGATAGCATTGTTGCATTTGGATTGCTACACCCCCTTTCCAACCCAAGTGGTATATTCCACAGATGATGAGATGATGCGATCGTGAATGGAGTGACAGCAGCATAATTGTTTGAACCATGAAACAACAGCTAACATTGCACAATTTATGGGCAAAGAAAAGTAAGTTAAAAAACAGCACAGGTGTGTTTTTCTGAAGACCTTAACTGTGTCTCCACCAGAGGTGAAAGGCAAAAAGTTAGGTGAACTACATTTATCGAACTAGCTAACAACTGTTGTTTTTTTAGAGTAAGCTTAGGTTGGCTAACGTTCCATGTCGTGTTGTGTGTGCCGCAGATCTCTCTCTTTCTCTCTGAAACTGTGTTTAACATTTGACAAGCTATCTAAATTAGCAAAGCTAAAGTGAGATGTTTGCAACAGATTATTGAAGATGATACTGTTAGCAGTGTCAGCACAGCAGAGCATCAGCAACAGATAGGATGCCAAAGCAAAAGGATATTGTTAGAAAAAAAAAGAACTATGAATGAATTAAAAATGAATTAATTATGTTTTCATGTAACTGGCTTATTTGTCATTTTGTGCAGCATAGCCTATGAATTATGTTAGAGATGTCACAGCTACCTCAAGTCAAACACCCACAGCCCTGCTGTAAGCTAAAATGGAGATGACACTTGCTATAAACCTTAGTTCCCTATTTAAGTAGCGGGTGAACATTAACTTTCACAGAGGCAGAGTCCGAGAGACAGACAGAGAAATGACTGATGGCACTAATGGCGCCATATGGTAGCTTTAGAAAGCCTAAGTATTGGGACAGTTAGCTAAATTGAATCTTCATAAGACATATACAGTCTTGCTAGTTAGCAGCCTATAAAGCAGTAGATTTTCTGTTAACCAAATAATATGGCCAAAAATGTATGCTTCCTAAAAGAGAAGACTTGTCATGTCTGCTTTTCAACTAACACAATGTCGCAAGTCTGAAATGAAAATGAATGATAAGAAGATGTATTATTTTAATATTTAACTGCTGTTTATTTAATCTTATAATAGACCAAAGATCAGGTGAGATTTGTTTTCTGTATTGCCTCTGGCTTATTAAAAAACTCAATATGACTCCTTGGGCTTCCAGGGCTATGTAGGCTCTGTAAGCCTATGTATTGGTCTGCCTAGCCTAGGTGATGCCGAGGGCATCATGAGGCAGTTAGGCAGTCAGTCAGTCAGTCAGGTAATGCTTAGTGAGATGTGCTTCGTCAGATGGCCTCTAGAGGGCGTTTTTGACTGTGAGATGCAGTGTTTCCCATACAGAGGCACAAAATCAAAAGTGGGTGAGTGTATAACAATGGATCTAAATCGATCTCTAATGCGCCTGATGTGCACATCACGTCATGTCTGTAATTTGGAGATGTACAGACAGTAGCCCAGCAGCATTGAACTCAAACTCTACAAACTTTACCAGTAGGTGACGTCATCTTGTGGTATTTAAGTAACATTAGTGGAATTAGGTAATTTAACCGTGACGCAGTGCTTCACCGCATAGAATAGAACACACGCGCTGTGGGTCTGTACAGGATCTGTGCTCGTTTATTTTATAGACTAGACACGCTAATCTGATGTATTTCAGATGGGTTTATCTGGAGGACTGGCCTATTACCTGAGATGAACTTCATATGAGAGGACTATTGCTGTCTCAATCCATGCAGACAGCCCAAAAAAATTTAGATATGCAGATTAGTAGTCAATTTTTAGGGGTCCAAGCACGTAGTGCTGGAACCCTATTGTATTTGCTGGAATTATTAGTTTCTGGCTGGATTCTTATTATTCTTATTAGCTGGATTCTTATTAGGGGTCCCAGCACCGATTTGTAAGGATTCTTCTTATTAGGGGGCTGTAGCAGCCAATAATGTAATAACTACCATTAATGTAATAACTGCCAATAACGTAATAATTTTTCCGTTCTTAATGTAATAAAAGTCGATAATGTAATAACTGGCCAATGATGTAATACATTTTCTGAACCAATAACGTAATAACTTTTTGCGCATAATGTAATAAGTTATTACATTATTGGCTGGTTATTACATTATTAGCTGGGTTTTAAAAAAAAATCATGAAAATGTAATAACTGGAGCCGATAATGTAATAATGTACTTATATCACTTTATTTAAGTTTATTAGATAAGTCTAACCATCAAGTACCACAAACAAATAAATAGTCATACTTCCTAGTGTGTGTGTGTGTGTGTGTGTGGTCAGGTTTTTGAGCAGCTATTTGAAAGAGGCAACAGTAAGGGTAAGTGCCATGGAAGTGTGACACAGCCAATAAAAAAAACTTGAGTAAAGTGATATAAGTATATTATTACATTATCGGCTCCAGGTGGAGCTGGTCACAATAAAAGGCCACACTACTCAGGCAAGGCCATTCACCTGTGTCGACCAGATGGTGGCGCTATAACAAGCAACTTTACGTTTTGGCCTATAACTTCTGAACCGTAGGTCGTAGAATCAAAATTCTTTTCCACTGGATTCCTTGGGTCATTCCGCATCTATCTGCATAGGCGACGCCCATTTCCATCTGACTAGATTTTCCGCCATTTTGAATTTTGTCCGAAACTCTTTTTTCGTTACTCCTCCTAGGCTGTTCATCCAATTCACACGATACTTGTGTGTGATTCTGACGTCGCCCCTCTCTGTTTATAGCAAAAACTGACTGTGATCCCACAGTGTTGTCCTCCTAAACCGTACCTTACAGGAAAAATCATGATTTTTGAAATCGCCATACCTTAATTAGTAAACAGCCCAAAAACTATAATGATATCTTGAAAACTGAGCGCATAGTAGATGGAAATGTGCAGCTGCAAATAGTTTGATAAATTGACACTGATATGTTCAAGATAATTTGATCAATCTTCATCAAACTAAATACAAATGATGTCTGGACTGTCAAGATGATGTCTGTAAAGCCATGTGTGAATTGATTAATAGGGCGTGCTAGTACAGTTATAATATTCTTTCTGAGGCTTTCAATATGGGTTTGACTAGCACCTGTGACCTATCACTTGTCCCTTTGTTTTGTTTCCCCACTGTGACATACACTAAAGTGGAAACTGGCAGAGTGGTAAAGCTCAGGTCTTTTGACTACAAGGTTATGAGTTCAAGTCCCTGATGGACTTTGACCATTTTGAAGTTTCATGAAGAGTAAATCAACACTAAATCACACAGTGCAGAAAACTCAGCGCAGGTGTTTGACATCATCTGTCAATGGCGAAATACCTGATTGGCATCACTGACTGGGTGTGGCCAGACCTTTCAACCCATAGAGAGCAGTGCAGCAGCAGCTTTCTGGCCCATGTGACTTACTATTGTTTTATTCATTAATGGAGTACTACAATGTTTTATATAGTGATTAGCGCTGTCAATCATAGGCTGCAGTATCACAGTACTTCTCCCTTTAGTTATTTTCTCCTCACTAACTAGGTCATCAAGTGCTTGGACCCTGCCCATTGCTGCTTGCGGTTATATTTCTATTTGTTTTGTATTGTGGAGGTTGGATTGGGATATGGGGAATGAATTATTTGTGTTGGTCCTTGTGTTGTTTTCAAAAAGATAAAAAACAAAAGACTTGTCCAAGCTGCCAGAGCAGCTCTGAGACTTCCTCATATCTTTCCAATGAAATGAGGTGTGAAAACAGTCCAACTTGGCAAGGTAAACTCAATCTGCATCACAAGACAAAAATAGTGATCCGATAAAAGATAAAGAAATACAATACACATATACACTCCACATAAACATAAAATAGCATTTCAGCCACACATACAACACACACGTATAACCCCTAGACCAGCACTCAGACACACACTGACTAGACAAATGCCTGAGAAAAAAGGACGACTGTTTTTAAAAGAGGCGAGAGTTGTAGCAGATCTCAGGTCAGCAGGCGGTTTGTTCCAGAGAACAGCACCATAGTGACTAAATGCAGCTTCACCTGATTTAGATTTCATTCTAGGTACAGTAAGGAGACACACGCCTGGTGATCTGAGGGATCTGATTGGTTTAGAGCCAGTGAGCAGGTCAGAAATGTATTTAGGAGCAAAATCATTTAGAGCCTTGTAAACAAACAATAATACTTTGAAATCAATTCTATATTGTACTGGGAGCCAGTGAAGACAACCACCAACGTCCTTTTTTTTATCTGACCTGATGTGACCTGAGCTGTTGGTGACAGAAGGCATTCAGATTTCTGTCTTAGATTACAGCATTTTCTGTGTTCCTTCCAACTAACTGCACTGATATTATCTGGTTTCTGCACTGCTCCTTTACCTAAACTTTCAGCATCATATCCCTAACAGTGATATGATATGATATGATACCTTACCTTACCTTTTCATTTCCAACAGATCAGATTACTGAAATGTCTCTTCACAGGACTTCACATAATACAGTAGGCAGGCGCCAGCCTGTTGTCACACCTCATTTCAGTCGAAAGATATGAGGAAGTCTCTGAACTGCTCTGACAGGTTGGATGAGTCACTATCAATACTCTGACTGTATAAAACAACAACACTGTCCCAGTACTGAGAAGATGGTTACAGGAAGCAGTTGGCCATTTGGGGGGCAGAAACTCAGGCCCCCTTTACACCTTGCATTAAAATGCATCTCGTATCCAGATTGTATCTAGATATGATTTAACATGATTACATTTACACCTGGTATTAATATGTGTCTCCAGTGTCCACATTGAGATCCGATTGAGATCCAATCACTCTGTCCAGCTCAAACAACCGAACGTCACATCCCATCCGTGAAGCCGCACTATTGTATGGACTAGGCAAATTTATGATTTCTGCGGTGTGCCCGCAGTTCGCGGTGCGGAGGGTCTGTGCGGCGAGTGCGGAGCTCCGCACCGAGCTCCGTGCTCCTCTCAAAAAATGAAACTCTGCGGAGGCCCCCGCAAACGCCGCAATCAGTTCAGAGGCTATGATTGGTTAATGGTTGCTATGTTAGTTGGTTACCAGGGAAGTAAGTCTAATCGAGCCAAGTGACAGCTGACAACCGGCAAAAATGGACAATAGGAGGAGATTCTGCGCTCTCCATGAACACCGCGCTGCTACCGCATTTACCATGAAATGCTGTGCCTCTGCGGAGAGAACGGTCCTGCCGTGAACACCGCGAACACCGGGCACACCGCAGCGGGGCTTCCCCCGCGAAGCCAGTCGTGCGCAATTACGTATTTCCGCCCACATAGTTGTTGTATGTGGACTGAAAATGCAATTGCATTTACACTTGTGTTCAATGTGGTCACAATGTGTCCCTGACCACCTCCGGAGGTGGTTTGGCTGATCGGATCACAATCCGTCCTCAATGCGTCTTGGGTGCATTTACACCTGTACTTTCATGTGGTCAAGCACTATCCGATTGCAATCCGATCACCCAAAACGCATTTTAATGCAAGGTGTAAAGGGGGTCTCAGTTTCAAGCAACTACAGTGATGTGACTTTCAAATGTCTAGTGCTGTCCTCAATCATGCAGTTGTTCAGTTATTTTCATGACAAATTTAATATAGCCCGATAAACCTTTTATTTTGTCATTAACCTTAAAAACTTTACACCGTGCATTGATAAATACAGAACTAAAACACTGTTCTCTAAAATGAATGTCTAAATGACAGCATATTTGTTGGAAAAGCTCTGCAATGCTATAGTGTGGTCACAAGTTAACCTGGCTGTATTGTTCAGACAAGGAAACGTTTGTGTTGTGTCGACTGTTGATGTGTCGGTGTTGATATGTCAGATGATGAGCTGCTGAAGTTGGAGAGGGGAGGGAGATGATGAAAACATGCAAAACAGCGCCAAAGCAATAAAAGTTGTAAAGGAGACTGAAGCTCTCAGATCCACACCAGAGGATGATGGTGACAGTGAGCTGATGACAGGAGGATGAGAGCAGCAGCTACTCCTTTGAAAAAATTAGAAAGTTACAGGAAACTAAAGGATTGAGGGCAGTTAAGGTTGAACATTTCTTCCCAGACTTGAGACTTTTTGTTCACTCAGTCAGACGTTTAATGAAATGTACAGGAGATTTTGGAGAAGTGAATTTTAGTGATCAAGAAATTTATTGTCTTAAGAAACTTGGAAAGGTGAAAGCACAAACTCTTGAGAATGATGGTTAAGCTGATTTCTTTTCCTTTTTTGGGTTATGTTTTTCTTTTGTTTTGCTACAGCTAAACCCTTCTCTCTCAATGTGTGACCTAAGAATAGCAACTTTAAATTTAAATGGTGGTAGAGATGTTGCAAAAAGGGCTGCTCTCTTCAAATTGATTGAAATTAAGAATTTAGATGTGGTTATGGTTCAGGAAACGCACAGCACTGCTGAAAATGAAAGCAACTGGAAAAAAGAACAGTCATAAGTCAAATAACAGTGGAGTTGGTATTATTTTTTCACAGTGGTTTATACCTTGTTCTTGTGAAGTTGAGGAAATAGTAGAAAATGTTAAAATGTTTTTTATAAATGTTTATGCACCAACTGAGCTGAAAGAGTGACTCTGCTGGATGTGTTATGTGTTGTTCTTCGTAATTGTAACAGTGAGGAGTATTTATTTCTAGGAAGTGATTTCAACTGCACAGAAAATCCAAAGATTGATAGGAATCATCAGGAGCCTCATCCTGCTTCATCAAACAGGCTTAGGCCTGTTGGAGCCTTTGGAGAAGTTTTTATAAGAATCACAGACAAAACACTTGGACTCATGTTAGAGACAATGTGCTGTCTATGGCCAGGTTGGATAGATTGTATTGTTTTAAACATCATTTGAATGTTTTTAAAAGTTGTCAGTTAAATCCAGTGGGGTTCAGTGATCACTGTCTGGCATATTGTACTGTTTTTATTAAGAATGTCAGACCAGGTAGTGCATATTGGCGTTTTAACACTGCTCTTGTGCATGATAAATCTTTCAGAGAGGCTTTTAGTTTCTTCTGGACCACACATAGGATATGTAAATCTGATTTTACCTGTATTCAACAATGGTGGGACTTTGGAAAGTGTCAGATAAAACAACTCTGTCAGCAGTATGCTCGCAATGTCACAAGGGACATTGCCAGATCTTTGAGAGATCTAGAGATGGAGGTGGTAGAACTGCAAGATTCAATAGATTCTACAGGAAATCAAGGGCATTTTGAAGCCCCTAAATCTAAAAAGTCTGCCTTGGCCAACCTGCATTACAGCACAGGGGGCTCTGGTCCGCTCACGTTTTCTGGACATCACTCAAATGGACGCTCCAACTCACTTCTTCTTTGGTCTAGAGCGCGAAAACTTGACAAAAAAAGATGATTCACTCTTTATGTTCTAATAGTGAGTCTTCAATCTCAGAAACTTCTGAGATTCCAAAATATGCAGCTTGGTTCTATACAGACCTGTACAAGAGTGAATATACAAAGGATCTAGAAGTGGCAGAGTCATTTTATGATGGTCTCCCTAAGATGGATGCAGAAGCTAATACAAAGATCGAGGTACAACTGTCCCTGGATGAACTGTATGCTGCTCTGATGAGCTTAGAGAACGGCAAGACGCCAGGTATTGATGGACTTCCCGTTGACTTCTACAAGTCCTTCTGGTGGCTGATTGGTGAAGATCTTTTGGAGGTTCTCAGAGACAGTTTGGAGAAAGGACAACTGCCACTGAGCTGCAGCAGGGCAGTCATCACTCTGCTGCCTAAGAAAGGAGATCTGCAGGAGTTAAAGGACTGGAGACCAGTTTCTCTGCTTTGTGTGGACTACAAGATCCTCTCTAAAGCTAGCCTCTAGACCCGTCATCCTCAAAGTCCGGACTCCGGTCCGGATCCGGACCAAACCACAACTGTCTCCGGACTCTGAGCAAATTATACTTTTCATATGTATTATTTGTATTATCTGCATGACATAGCCGCAACGCAATGAGTCAAAATTCTCCGCTTTCTCCACTGCAAGCAGCGCTCTGAATGTCCGACTGCTCCACTGTCTGTGTGAGGACGTCTACTCTGCTTTGGTTTGGTCGCGGACGCGACGTCATACTGTAGAGCCGCACTTTTTTTTTTCAAACTTTATTTTTACAAGAGACCAGTAGAATCAAGTTGACAGCGCAGCTAGTTTCATCAGCAGTTAGCTACTAGCCTAGTTTTCGAACGTGAATCAATCTAAAATGGCGTGTTCAAAGGTGGCCAGCCTGCAGTGAGTCTGCATTCTCAACAATGAACACGGTGAAGAACGAGTACCGCAGCCGACTCACCAATGAACACTTGCATCAGTGTCTCTGCCTGGTCATCACACCTTTTGTGCCAAAGTTCAAAGTCTTGGCAGACCAAAGGTGCCACTTCTCTCATTAAGCAACAGTGTTTGACACAATGTACAATAGTTCTGGACTTTGATTCTTGGGATGGTTTTATTCACCTCTGGTGGATGGGTGTGTGAACCGGTTTTGGGGGATGCGGATATTGGGGAAATGGTGATTTGTAGATTCTATTTAATTTAACTTTATATGTAATTTTATGTTTTATTTTATTTTATTTTATATATTTTATATAATTTAATTTTATATTATATATATTTTATATAATTTAATTTTATATTATATATATTTTATATTTAATTTTATATAATTAATTTAATAATTTAATTATAATTGGTTAAAAGCTTTACTGACCTTAATAAACGGACCTTTGTCTAATTAAAAATTTTCTTTGTGGACCTTTAAGATTTGTATTTGAGTACCCCTGCTCTAGACTGAGAAGTGTTGAGTCTAGTAATCCATGTTGATCAGACTTACTGTGTGCCCGGCAGGTTGATTAGTGATAATATCATTCTAATTTGTGATGTTTTGGACGTCTCTAGTTAGGGGTCCAAGCACATAGTGCTGGGAACCTTATTGTTTTTGTTAGGATTATTATTCCGCTTCTTCTTCTTCTGCCCTTAAAGTATCTGGATCTCAGAAACCGTAAGAGCTACAGCGACCAAACTTGAAACTTGAACTTGAAAGTCTCAGCCGCTAGTCTCAGGTAACAAAACCCAAGTCAATTGGCCTCATGGTGGCGCTATAACAAGCAACTTTACGTTTTGGCCTATAACTTCTGACCCATATGGGCCACAATCAAAATTCCACGTTCCCTGGATTCCTTGCTTCATTCTGCATCCATCCATATAGGCCCCGCCTGACTAGATGTTCCGCCATTCCAAAACTGTTTTTTTGCTACTCCTCCTACAAATTTTGTCCAATCGTCACCAAATTTGCCACACAGCATGTCTGGACTGTCCTGCACAAAAGTTATCGAGCAGTTTTTTGATAGTCCACACCGTTTTCATATAATCAACTTCCAGAGTTTGGTCAACTGTTGTGGGTGGGGCCTATTTCACAAAAATCGCCATAAGTCAGGAATGCATTGTCCTATGGTAACCAAATTTAGTACACATGTGCAGGTATGTAATCTGAGCTAATATATAAAAAAATTGGTGTCATTTTGCCTATAGGGGGTGCTATAGCAACATTTCAAATTTTAAAAGGCCATAACTCGATGACTGTAGATCATAGGAACAAAATTCCTTGATTGCTGGATTCCTTGGGCCAAGTCACATCTATCCATATAGGCCACTCCCATTTCAGCCCACAAGGCTTTCCGCCATGTTGAATCTTGTCCAAAACTGTTTTTTCACTTCTTCTCCTACATATTTTGTCCAATCTTCACCAAGTTTCGCTCACAGTATGTCTGGACTGTCCTGCACAAAGGTTATTGAGCAGTTTTTTGATAGTCCATACTGTTTTGCTACAACTGGCTTTCAAAATTTGTATGCAAGGCCTAATATACAAAAATTGCCATAAGTCAGGAAGTTGTTGGCCTACCTTAAACAAATTTGGTACATATGTGCACAGGTCAACTCTGAGGTAGCATGCAACATTTGGTGGTATTGTAACCATAGTTGACCATAGTTAAAATACTCTAAGGCTCTAAATAGCCTATAGCAGGGATTCCCAAAGTATGGTGCGAGCTGTCTCTAGGGGGTGCGCGAGAGGAAAAATGTAATGGTGGTGTAATGGTGTAATAATTACACCAGATTTTTTCAAGTGGGATTTTCTTTGTGGGATCCTCTTTTTGTCCATGTTATCTGTTTCTGAGCCTATGCATGTGTCATTCTCTTTGTTCTTTACTTGGTGGATCGTGCGTAACTTTATTGCAATTTGATTCAAATTACTGGTGTTCTAATTTCCGTAACCGCTATGTTATGTATGGTTAATTGCAGGGGTTAAAGTGGGCCGGAACGATCCGTAACGGCGTTCCGGCACCTTCGATTAATAAGTAAATAAATCTGATTGGCAGTTTCATACATAATAATGTCAAGCAAGTTCACGGGGCTGCCAACTCTCACGCACTGACCGTGAGACTCACGCAATTGACATTTTTCACACGCTCTCAAGTCCATTTTCTCACGCAGTGAAAAACAAATTCATAAACGTTGCGGTGCGAAGACAGAGCAGCACCGTGCAGCAGAGAGTTATTCAGACCATCTGAATAGCGAGAAATATACACAAATGTATTATATTGTAATTTATTCCCATGCATGCTGCTCAGAGTAATCTCAGTCAGCAGCTCTTCTGCGTCCCTCCCTCTCCTCTCGCGCTGGTGCGCACGCAGGCAGGAGTGAGGGTGAGTTGCTATGGTTACGGGGACGCTCTGTGTGTCTGTTGCTCTGAAACTTTCTTGCGATTCCCAATAATAGATTTTTAGGTTAGTATGCCTATGCAAGATCATGAATGTAAGTACCTCAATGCTGAAATCTAGTAATATAACATAATTTTAAATTTTTGGTTAAAATTATACAGGGTTGCTGTTTCTTGACTTACTCCAAGAGGTTAGGTGGTGTAGAAATGCAGGAAATTTGTTTTAAATTACTATTTTTTTCTGACTCCCCCACCAATTATGTTAATTGTAATTTAAACTTGATGCAATTTTTCTTTAATGCGGCTGAAAATATGACAGCATTTTCCCCAATCTTCTCTCATGGGCCTCTCTGCCTCTGAGCCTGTGCGTGTGTCCTCGCCCTCACCCATCCTCTTTGCTCTTTAAAAGTGACGGCTTGTGCGTAACTTTGTTGCAATTTATTGAAACTTTGTTGCAGTTTCAGTTTCATTTGAATGTGAGAGCGCATTGTTGTGATCTCTTGAATATTTTGTTACGTGTGTTCTGATTATTTGTGCATGATTAAATTTGATGCCTTTAATGCGGCTATAAATAGGATATGTTGCGTTTTTTTTTTTTTGAAGGCGTGGGGGTGCAACAACCCGGTTGGGATGTAGAAGGGGGTGCGTCGCCTAAAAGGTTTGGGAACCGCTGATCTACACCATCTAGGTCAAGAAGTTTATTTTGTAAAAATTATTTATACCAAAATAGTCAATATTAAACAGCTATATGTTACTACTGCATCTAGCTTAATTTGGGACCATGTTGTTGCACAGTCTTCAAAAATCGTTTTTCCTACATTAAGAGGGTGTCAGAAACAGCATCTTCATACTGATAATTCTTATTATGAACCCAGCAGAGCAGAAGCAACTGGGAGCTGAAAGTAAAATGCAGACAGGGAGAGGCAGAACATAACCTAAAATACACACAATGCCCACATGAAACCTGATTTGGTTTGATAAGAATAACAGGAGAAGAGGGATGATGTGTGCATGCTGGGTTTAGACAAAGTCATATCACTGTAGTTGCTTGAAACTGAGTTTCTGTCCCCCCCAATGGCCAACTGCTTCCCACAACCATCTTCTCAGTACTGGGACAGTGTTGTTGTTTTATACAGTGCTGACAGTGAATCAAACTGGAGCTAGAGTTATCCAACCTGTCAGAGCAGTCCAGAGACTTCCTGGTATCTTTCCACTGAAATGTGGTATGACAACAGGCTGGCACCTGCCTACTGTGTTCGAGAGAGTCATAACAGTAATCTGATCTGTTGGAAATGAAAAGGTAAGGTAAGGTAAAGGTATCTGTCTTAGTACTGTTAGTGTTGTGATGCTGAAAGTTAAGATCAGCATCCATAACAACACCCAGGTTTCTGACATGTTGACTACCTTCACCTGGACAGCAATAATCCAATATGAACCCATTAAGACAATTGTTACAGAAATAGTATTAAGAAATTGCCATGTAAACTGCATTTTCTGATTCCCTTAACCTGAATAAGGTGACAAGAGAGATGAAAAGATGAAACTGACCAGATAAAAAAGAAAGAAAGAATAAATTCCCATAGATGAATAGTCATATGAAACAAGATGCTACATCAAACAACTGCTTAATTAACATCTTTTCAAGCTAAAGCCAGTGTTGCAGCAGGGCTTGGATAAAAAAAACCACACTTAGCTCTTACCTGGCCAAGTTGGACTGTTGTCACACCTCATTTCATTGGAAAGATATGAGGACGTGTCATGACTAACACACATAACGACTAACACACATAACTCATTCCCCGTATCCCAATCCAACCCCACAATACAAAACAAACACACAAAACAAATAGAAATATAACTGCAAGCGGCAATGGGCGGGGTCCAAGCACTTGATGACCTCTGGGGCCTCTGAGATTAACGTGTCAATGTGGACCAATGTGCAAGCGTGATCCCTGTGGCACACAGAGCATTTTGACATTTGAATGAAGTTTGTACTGTATACAGTGACTGAGATATAAATACAATGGATGTGTATGGCCATTTAAAGTTATGATGTTGCTATAGCGCCACCTATGGGCGAAATGACACCAAATGTCACATGCTACCTCAGAGTTGAACCGTACACATGTGTACCGGATTTGGTCGAGGTAGACTAAAGCGTTCTTGAGTTATGGCAATTTTCATACATTAGGCCCCGCCTACAAAGTTTGAAAGCCAATTATATCAAAACTGTGTGGAATATCAAAAAACTGCTTGATAACTTTTGCCAAAATTTGTGAAGATTGGACCAAATTTGTTTTACTAAATTGGAATTGTGTTACTATGATTTACAACCACCAAGTTATGGCCATTTAAAATCTAAAATGTTGCTGTAGCGCCCCCTATGGGTGCAATGACACCAGCTTCGGTACATGATGTCAGAGTTCGTACCTGCACACATGTACCAAATTTTGTCAACATAGCACAATGCGTTCCTGAGAAAACAGTGTGGACTATCAAAAAACTGCTCAATAACATTTGTGCAGGACAGTCCAGACATGCTGTGTCACAAATTTGGTGAAGATTGGACAAAATTTGTAGGAGTAGTAGCGAAAAAACAGTTTTGGACAAAATCCAAAATGGCGGAAAATCTAGTTAGACGGAAATGGACGGGGAGTATATGGCTAGATCCGGAATGACCCAAGGAATCCAGTGTAGAACCCACGTGATTTGAATCTGCGATCTTTTGCATTGCAGGCCTATGCATTAACCATTAGGCTACTGAGTCCACAGGATGGTTATGAGACTGTCCAAGCTATAGGCCAGCGGTTCCCAAACTTTTTAGGCGACGCACCCCCTTCTACATCCCGACCGGGTTGTTGCACCCCCGCGCCTTCAAAAAAAAAAAAACGCAACATATCCTATTTATAGCCGCATTAAAGGCATCAAATTTAATCATGCACAAATAATCAGAACACACGTAACAAAATATTCAAGAGATCACAACAATGCGCTCTCACATTCAAATGAAACTGAAACTGCAACAAAGTTTCAATAAATTGCAACAAAGTTACGCACAAGCCGTCACTTTTAAAGAGCAAAGAGGATGGGTGAGGGCGAGGACACACGCACAGGCTCAGAGGCAGAGAGGCCCATGAGAGAAGATTGGGGAAAATGCTGTCATATTTTCAGCCGCATTAAAGAAAAATTGCATCAAGTTTAAATTACAATTAACATAATTGGTGGGGGAGTCAGAAAAAAATAGTAATTTAAAACAAATTTCCTGCATTTCTACGGGGGGTATATACATAATTGGTGGGGGGGTCAGAAAAAAATAGTAATTTAAAACAAATTTCCTGCATTTCTACACCACCTAACCTCTTGGAGTAAGTCAAGAAACAGCAACCCTGTATAATGTTAACCAAAAACTTTAAAATTATGTTATATTACTAGATTTCAGCATTGAGGTACTTACATTCATGATTTTGCATAGGCATACTAACGTTAGTTATGTTACCATAACAAATAGCTGTCGCTATTGGGTTTATCCCTCTCGCGCATGCGCAGTCTGAAGATTTTCTTTCCCACCACTTACACTACAGTGGCTACACTCAGGTCCTCAATCATAGAATATACAGCGTCGGGACCTGAGCTCTGCTCCCAAAATTTCTTCAGCGACAAGCAGTTAAGAAGAAGAAGAATAGAAGATGAAGAAGTAGACTTACCGCGCCGGAGGAGCTGCATGTGCGCCGCCTGCCGGACCGGCTACATCCTGCCGTCGGACCTCCACCCCCGCTGCGAGGCTTGCCTGGGCGCCGTTCACGCCGGGTTGGCCTTGACTCCGCAGGCCACCTGCCAATACTGCGTGCGACTGCCTGTGGAGGAACTGCAGCGGCGGGCGGACGCCTTCACGGCGCTCCGGGTGGTGGAAAGCGGGGACGGTAGCTGGGCTGACCGCGGCACCGTCTCTCCGGACGACGAGCTGGACAGCATCCTCGGTGGCAACGACTTCCCTGATATTCCGGAGGAGATCCTCGATGGCGGGCACGAGTCAGCTGGCTCGGCTCCCTCCATCTTAGGCTCTCCTCCCGGTTCTCCCATCTCCCCATCGGGAGACCTGGAGCCTGATCTTGAGGGCGGGGCCGTGCAATTGCGGTTTTCCCCTTCCCCACCGTGGCAAGGAGCTCCGCTGCTGCGGTCCTCTTCTCCTCCGCTCCAATCTGCCAGCCACATGCCAGCCGCCAAAGGACTTCTCCTGGACTTCATTAGGCAGGCGGCAGATTTGAGGGACATAGCGATGCCGGCAGAGCAACCTGCACCTGCTCATGGTCTCTTAGGCGGGAATGTGTACGTCCAGGAGCCGCCGGCCAAACGCCCCCTGCTTTGGCCCAGGTTTGCGGAGCTTCAGAACCTTCAGGGAGATTGCGTTTTCCGTCCCCGGAAAACTGCGAGCGCCCCCACGAGCACCCGCTGCGGCACCACCTCCTCCCCCGTCGCGGTATCCTCTGCCGGCAACCTCGACTCGGCAGGCTCCGCGCCATCCAGGCAAGACCCGGTGGCCAGCGTGCACGTGGTCCAACCCCGCCGTCGAGCCTCCTCGCAAACATATGCGTCAGTGGCTCACTGCCGCACACACAAAACGCAGTGCAGCGAGCTCAACCCGAGCGAGAGCGGGCGATTTTCAAAATACTCCGCTCCCTCGCTCATTGGACCGTTCTACTGACGTCATCGCTGCCCCTCATCAGGGACAAGCGGATGTGTATGAGGACAGGTTTTCTCACACAGCGGCATCGGGCAGCTATGCGAGTGTGGGGGTGGAGCTTCAGATGCCGGCGGGCCATTCATTGGTCAATGCACAGAGGCTCGCTGCCGCACACACAACACAGTGCAACAGTGCTGCCCTGTCACTTCCACACATTTTACGAGTAATAAATCCTCTACTAAAATGTGTTTTACTGACCGTAAAGGATTACCAACCACCTCCCTCCCATTGAGGCGAGTTAGTGGTGGTGTCTCAGCATGGCCTTTTTCAGACTCAGTCTTCGAGCACACGGAGCGGAGCGCTGACGCTGTCATACGTTCCCAGCTTTACGGTCAACACCAGCCCTTTTCATTCCGCCCTCCCATGGGCTGTGACGTTCACAGCGGCGGTACTGTGTCATCAACTACGGCCCTCCTCAGAGGGATGACGGTGGCAGACATCTGCGCAGCGGCATCTTAGGCTTTTCCGTGCCCTTTCATCCGTTTCTATCTGCACGATGTTTTCTGAGTCCTCTTTGACTCATTCTGTCTTAAACATGCTAGACTGCAGATGACGTGTTGTCAGATCTGGCGTTTTTACGCACGTGCCAAACGGTGCGCCCCCAATCCAATCATCACGGATTAGTGGGCTGCATGAGCGATTATTATGATATGTAATCAACGTCTCACATTCTGTAACGGCAGTGTTGTGTGGGGCGAGTGTTCTACCACTCTCCTTTTTTCCACACAAGGTTGACATGAGGTCAGCCATGGCACAGCCATGTTCCTGCCTTATTACGCTTCGCATTATAGGGTTGTGAACTGGTGTATGTTATCTGCTTGAGGTCCTTGGTGTCTCAGTGGGCATTGACTACATCAGCTTCGCTAACTATTAACTTAGTATATGCATATAAGTAATTAGGTATTTTTGCTGTCTCTGTAGCTCATTCTATGTAACTAATTACTCTGTATCCTTCTGTTTCTGTTGTTACAGAACCACACACACTTATATGTCCCTGCTACTTTGACTATAAACAGTCTAAACTGACTTCTGGACTCTGTATCCCTTTTTCCCGCACTCTCACCTGAACATTGATAATAGTGTCCTCACCTGACACCCTGAAGTGAAGTGAATTGCTGCCACACCTAGAAATCCAAACACATTCTCTCATACAGGTGGCGTTGGCAAATGCTGCAGCTGGTGTGGTGAGCAGGCTATTGTGTACGTTGTGGTGCCACCACCCAGACCGCAATGTTCTGCAAACACCTAAACAGTGTGTCTAGCTGTCTTGATCAGAGAACAAAAGCTTTGATATGAATCATCACTCCTAAATTTGAGGCGAGGTATTAGTTTTTACTTTTTCAAGTACTGGGGTAACGCCCCAGTACATATTGAGTTCACGCTGACTATTTGAGAAAAAACTCTCCCTAAGCGCACGGACTAATGACCTATAGGCACGGGCAGACAGATTTTCAAACAGAACGGCAGAACCAATTAAAACCTCGATTTCAGCTGCTTGAGCGGGACATTTTCCGAAGCCAGCACCACTAAACTCAACTGCATGGTCTCTAAAAGAACGCCAGGTTGTGTGTCGCTCATTAAATCAGTAATGTCCATTTGCGATTTGAATGAACTAGTGCACTTGGTCACTGTTTATGCCATGATATGTTGGCCTGTTACACTGTATGCACCATTGCAGATGTTATAATTTCAATAGGACATAATTTCAAAATAGAATTTCATTTCAACCATGCAGTAGGTTGGTTATCTGTGGATAACTATAAAGATAACTATAAAGATACCTATAAAAAGATTTAGATCATTATAAGTAAATAGAATTATGAATTATTAAGTAAATAGAAAAGAAGATGACCTGTGCTCTCTATGGATTTGAAACTTTAAAACATGTTGCACTTCTGGCCGCACCCCAGTCAGTGATGTCAAATCAGGTATTTTGCCTTTGACAGATGATGCCTTTTTAGAGAGTTTTCTGCACTATGTGATTTAGTGTTGATTTACTTTTCATGAAACTTCAAAATGCTCATGGTATGTGAGCGACAATCTTGTGCTCCAAAGACCTGAGCTTAACCACTCCAACAACTCCCACTTCATTGTTCCAGAGTGGGGAAATGAAACAAGTGATAGATCATAGGTGATAGTCCAACCCATATTGAAAGACTCAGAAAGAATATAACTGTATTAGCGCCCCACATTAATCAATTTAAACATGACTTTACAGGCATCATCTTGAGAGTACAGACATCAATTGTCTTGATAAACATTGATCAAACTATCTTGAACATATCACATTGTCAATTTATCAAACTACTTGCAGCTGGACATTTCAATCTACTGTACGCTCAGTTTTCAAGATATTATATTTTTTTGTGTGATTACTAATTAAGGTATGATGATTTCAAAAGTCGTGTTGTTTTTTTTCTGTACCTTAGTACAGTTTTTGCTATGAACAGAGGGGGGGGGCGACTTCAGAATCGTTGGTAGGTGCCACTGTACGAAAGATTTGTCTCACTTCAGCCAACATGTCCTGAAAATTTCAACTATCTGGGACATAGGGCTGATTTTTTACTGGATTACTTGGATTTTAGTATCTATGGAGATTTGGTTTATATGCAATAAGCCACACCCACAACCAAATTTCATAAGTTGACTTGGACATGTAAACAAGATTTCATAAAAATCTATGCAGTCTGCTCCCCGGTGGCTCAACTGGTAGAGCACCATTAAGGCTGCTGGCTTAACTACACCGGTTGCATTTCTGTTCCGTCCCTTTGTGTCGGAAGAGTCGGATCAGATACGCAGCCATTAACTTCAATGCAGCTGCTGCACTGGCCAGTTAAGCTGCACGTTAAGATAGATAAGATAAGATAAACTTTATTGTCCCTCAAGGGGAAAATCATCTTAGGCAGAGTTTGGCGGATCTGCTCACGGATTGAAGATGCAACTCTGGAGATATGCATGGCTTCTATTTTTTGACGGACTACGCATCTGTCTGTTCTATATTAGCCATATAAATGTATATAAATGTATATAAATGCTTTTGCTTACTGTAGTCATGTAACTGTAAAAGTACCCTGTACGGTACAGTAATGTTCCTCACGGTGCAACTTGTGTTGTTTATGGAAAAATAAGCAAAACTAGATAACTGTGTTCACTTCACTTATCCATAGGTAAAATGTACATACGCGCAACACCAATGGAGCTGGTGTAGCAGCTTAAACTGCCATGCTGCAACTGGGCTGCAACAAGTTCAGATACGCAAACGTTACGCATGCTGTGTAGTTCAGGCATACTGTAAGTCCTAATGCAGTGGCATGGTTTCGAATATGGCCTGTGCTGCATGTCATCCCCCCCTCTCTCCACTATGACTATCAAAATAAAATGGAAATGCCTAAAAACGTTTTGCATTTGTAGAACCCACAAAGCTTTTGTGGGGTGTAGATGAATGGTCACTGAGTTATGGCCAATTTTGTGGTAGGTCATGTTACGTTAAAAGTTAATTGGTCGATAAAAGCCACACCATTTGGCCCATCAATTATCTTTATGCAACTTTTGTGGAGGATGGTCCCAAGATGGTCCACGCTAAGTTTCACAAGCAAGGACCACACCATCAACAGAATGGGATTGTTCAATGATTATGTTTTCAGTTTTGAGTTAGCACAGTTGTAGCATTTGGCCACAGATGATGGCTTCTTCTCAGATATGGATGAAACGTTGACTGCGGTGAAGGCTTCTGAGAAGAGTCCGCTGTAGCTCCTGGGCTCAGCAGACCCCTTGAGGACCCTATGAGAGAATAGAGAGAGAGGGAGAGAGAAGAGAGGGAGGGTGGGAGGGGCATTGAAGAACGAGGGCAAACAGGGGTGCAGCCAAAGAACACAGTAATACTTAAGCTAATTACAATGCCAAAAGAAAACAATGTACTAAAGAACACAAAAAACACACAAAATCATTTACTACTTCAAAAACTGACAAGACTTGGTGCATCTAATGTAATGGTTCCTGTTGTCAGTGGTTTTTATTTCATTGTGTTCTGACTGACAAAGTGTTCTTTTTGGGGGAAACTAGTTCTGGTGTTTTGGTAGAACGATTTGATGCCGAGTTTTGGTAGTTTTTGGTGCGTTTTGGGCATGAAATGAGGGAGTTTTATGAAGAGTTTTGCAAAAGTGAACTCAGTATTTACAAAAGCTTGTAACCAATTGTTAAAAAAACACTGTAAAGGGAAAGTCAGGGTCCAATAGATCTTTCATGCTTCGGATCGTATATCAGTGCTGCATGGAAAATGGGGGCATTCTTTCTCTCCCTCTTTCTCTCTCTCCTTCTTTATTTGCTTACCTGTCTCTCTCTCTCTCTCTCTCTCTCTCTCTCTCTCTCTCTCTCTCTCTCTCTTCCTGGCCCTTCTCACTCTTCCGCTCTCTACCGCCCTGCGTTCTTGTCTCCCTTCCACCCCTCTGTCACGCCCAGTCTGTTTGCTCCTCCCAGTAATTTTGAGAAGCTGACTACATCTTCATTATCAGCATTGCTATGAGGAATATACCACACTGCAGTCGCTATACTGGCACTGACCTCTTCATTTAACTTAGTTTAGTTTAGTCAGTTTAGTTTGGCTTAGTCCTGCTTGCCTCAGTGCAGTTCTCTTCTGCCCTTTTATGTTGTATTTCTGCTCTCATCTGTTCAGTTCTGTTATTATAATTCCATATAATTGATTGTAATTGATCGTACGGATTGATCAATCTATAAAATAGATTAGACTGAGCGTTAATATGTTGCGCTACATGTCCAGGACTTATCTAAATATTTTTGGCATCTCTGCTCTTCTTCTCCTCCTCCTGGGGTAAGACTTTTAACTATTAATATTTAATAATATTAGAAATTAAAACAATACGCTTTATTCATTTAGTGTTTTTCAGTGTTTTTATTATGAAGAGAATAACAGCTGAAAACATTAAACAGCAGCAAAAAATCAGTACAGTAGTACATTTTAGAATATTTTAATAAAATAATAGATTCTGTGTGGTTGAGGCATTTAATCAAAATAACTTACAATATTCAGTTTGTGTTATTTCTTAATTAAACACATTTTTCAGATGAGCCAAACTGCCAGTTTTTCATTAGGTGCAGACAAACACTGTTGAAATGTAAAGAAAATAAATGTGAAAGATTATACTTTCCTTTCCTTTTATTAAATGTACTTAACACTTTGAAAATTGATGATTGTGGAATGAAATTGAACATGTAGGCTAATTGGATTACAGTAATGTGATCCCAAAAAATCATAAATGTAATCTGTTACTGTTATGGTAACAAAACAGCCATTTTAGATGAAGGAAAAAGGTGATTATATGTTAGATTATAAAAAAAAAAAAAAAAGGGTTCGGTCAGAAAGAGGCGAGATAGTGAGATAGGGGAAAAGTCTGAAAAGCACAAGAAAAGAGAAATGGGTTGGAGAAAATACAATGAAAGGAAATAGGGTAGGGCTTTTTGGATAGTTTGAACAGTGATGTCAATAAAGCATCTCACCTTATTTAATTTGAGCCAAATTATTTTTGCTGCGCGTTCTCACTTCCGTGAGTAAGATATTCTACTGGTTCCACACAGTAGAACAGTCTTCTAACCTTCTACAAACATGGTGGTTTCACTCAGGTCACAAGGGCAACCAAGAAAGGACTTTTATTTCTGTTGATGTTTAACCAGAAAATGCTGTATATTCGTAACTTATTTACAAGATCCTCAGTGGCCTTGATCTTAACATCAGCAACAGCAAATAAGCAGAGGAGGAAAACCATATTCAAATTGTCACCATCACAAGGGCATGCATGATGTGTGCCGAGCCCTCTGGGTTATGCATTATGTGTGGTCTGTTTTCTGCTCATCTATCTATAAGCTCTTGGTTGATAGTTAACTAGGGTTTATCAAATAAAGCATGGAAGTATACATGTAGAAACATCAATAAATGCATTTTTATAAAGAAATTCAACTGAAATTTGACATCTGAGGAAAGTTAAAACAACATACCCATTTGTTAGTACGTTTTTTGTTCATCACTATTTTATGTTATTTTTGTTGTCGTTGTTACCTTGTGGTTTTTAAGTAACATTAGTGGAATTAGGATAACCGACAGCCATTAGGCAAAAGGTCGCCAAGACGGACCCACAAAAGACAACAATACAACTAAAGTAAACTTATTTTTAATTTAAAAAAAAACCCTCTTTTTGTTACAATAAATTATAATCTTGAGTCATGGTCACCACCCTATACTCAGTCAAGCTACTAATGTGATTTTTCCACTTGACTTTAAGCTTGACTTGTGATATCTTCATATTCTGTATGCTGCCCTTGTCCTCGGGGCAAAAATGACCCGCTCTCACTGTCCCTGCTAGTATAAGACTCTTCATTTAATTTTTAATCCAAAATCTATTTTGCATGAAGAAACAACCTGTCACACATTAACAACTTGGGGAATAACTGCATTTTCCACCAAACATTCCAGGAGACTGTATTTATTCAGTGTATACCACTCATTTTTACTGTAAAATACACATTATAAGTGGACTGGTACTGGAGCACTTTTATAACATTATGACCCCACCTCTGACTATTTCTTGCGAGAAAAAGAAAAGAGTGCTTCATAGTTACTACAAATAATTTATAAATACTTAAATTAGTCTGTAACTGATTTAATAACTGCAGGGTCAAAAATGACATGACATGTACAGCTTTTATAAAAATATAAAAAAAAGGGAAATGTTTCACTTTTTCTAATTGTAAGATCACTCCAGGAGAAGTCATCAAACTGCTGTTTTCACTGCTGTTTTTACTTCCAACTGCATCAAAATAAAAAATATAGCCGCAAGCAGCGATTGCGGGGTCCAAGCACAATTTGAAAAAACAGACAGACAAAACATTACAGAAGGTAAAAAGACAAACAAAAACTGACTGTTGTGAAGATCGGACATGTAGTCTATTACTTATGGCTTAACACCACCGGCTTTTGTGTTGGCCCGTGGTTTCTGTCATTTTTTCATTGCAACCACATTGCTAGAGTTGTTTACAATGGCCAAACATTCTATTATTTGTCCTTGATGACTAATGACTTTGGAAAGAACAAGTTTCTCCATTAACTAATAAAACAATAGTAAGTCACATGGGCCAGAAAGCTGCTGCTGCACTGCTCTCTATGGGTTGCAAGGTCTGGCCACACTCCAATCAGTAATGCCATTCAGGTATTTCGCCATTGACAGATGATGTCAGACTTGTATTTCAGACTGCAGTCAGACTTTTATTTCTGTTGATGTTTAACCAGAAAATGCTGTATTTTCGTAACTTAATTACAAGATCCTCAGTGGCCTTGAACTTGACTTGAATTCACAACCTCGTGGTCCAAAGACCTGAGCTTTACCACTCTGCCAACTTCCACTTTGCTGTGAGTCACAGTGGGGAAACAAAACAAAGGGACATATGATAGGTCACAGGTGCTAGTTAAACCCATATTGAACGCCTCAGAAAGAATATTATAACTGTACTAGCGCACCACATTTAGTTTGATGAAGATTGATCAAATTATCTTGAACATATCACATTGTCAATTTATCAAACTATTTGCAGCTGCACATTTCCATCTACTGTGCACTCTGTTTTCAAGATGTCATTATAATTTTTTAGGAGGACAACACTGTGGGATCACAGTCAGTTTTTGCTATAAACAGAGAGGGGCGACGTCAGAATCACACACAAGTATCGTGTGAATTGGATGAACAGCCTAGGAGGAGTAATGAAAAAAGAGTTTCGGACAAAATTCAAAATGGCGGAAAATCTAGTCACACGGAAATGGGTGTCGCCTATGCAGATAGATGGGGAATGACCCAAGGAATCCAGTGGGAAAGGAATTTTGATTCTACGACATACGCTTCAGAAGTTATAGGCCAAAACATAAAGTTGCTTGTTATAGCGCCACCATCTGGTCGACATAGGTGAATGGCCTTGCCTGAGTAGTGGGGGGCCATAGGAACCCACCTGCCAAATGTGGTTGCTCTGGGACTTACGGTTTCTGAGCTGCACATACTTTTAGCGGAGAAAAATAATAAGAAATATAGCCGCAAGCAGCAATTCGAGGGTTCAAACCTTTTTGCACTCAACAGAAGGAAGCAGCTCAATCGGCCAAAATTAAAGCCGCAAGCAGCAACGAGCGGTTCAGGTTTCACAAAGGTGAACAAAGTCACTTCAGCTAGTTTAATTCTGTTTAAAGACGGAGCGAGACCAATCACACACTTGTTTCATCATCACAAAGCCTGCAGCATTTCAATAATTGCACACTCAAAGTTCCGCCATTCGTCCCCCCTCCATCGGATTTGAACAAAACTCGGTGTGTATGTTCAGGAGATAGCGCAGGATAATGGAGATAATGCAGGATGTCTCCAGTGAGTTTAATCAGGATTGCACAAAAGCATCTTGAGTTATGAGCAAATATGTGATAGGCCACGCCCACTTGCACTGATCAATATGGCACTTCAGATTTTTGTTAATACTTGCCCCCAGAGCATGCACACCAATTTTGGTGAAATTCTGTCCACGGGGTTTTCAGATACACGTTTGTGGCATTTGTGGCGCCCCCTATGGGTCAGGCTCAAAATGCTTTGGTAGACCTATTCCCAAACATGGACTGAAGTTACCTACCAAGATTTATGATGATCGGACAAATGGTTAATGAGTTATGGCCAATATTTGCTAAGCCCCGCCCTTTGAGAAGATATTTTGGTTGATGGCGGCCATGTTTTTCAACCGATCTTGCACATTTATAATAGAAATGTGTATCGCAGTCCAAATTTGGTGTTGACAACGTCAAAATCCCAGAAGTAGATGTCACATTACTGTGTTTCACATTATGCAAATTAGCAAAAAATCCATCATGGCGGACTTTTATGGTCCAAGAGGCTTTTTTATAGAGCACATTGAGCGGGACTTGTGTGTCAAATTTCAAGTCAATCGGACTTACGGTGTGAGGGGCGTGGCTTTTCCAACATTGCATTTTTGGCCTTAATTACAGCACCACCATCTGGCTGATTGGGCTCATATTTCTTGGGAAGCATTTGCACATCATTTCCAGTTATTGGGACAAGTTTCATGGTTTTCGCTCATTCCACCTGCAAAATCTGCAAAGTAACAAGTAACTAAAGCTGTCAAATAAATGTAGTGGAGTAAAAAGTACAATATTTCCCTCTGAAATGTAGTGGAGTAGAAGTATAAAGTAGAATGAAATAGAAATACTCAAGTAAAGTACAAGTACCTCTAAATGCACTTAGTTACATTCCACCACTGCTCACATCACACCCATCTTAGTTTCATTACATTGGCTTCCCATCAAGTTCAGGATTCATTTTAAGGTTCTTGTTTTCACATACAGAACCCTGCATGGTCAGGCACCGGTGTACATTTCTGACCTGCTCCATCTTTATATCACCAGTAGGTCACTTAGGTCCTCTAACCAGGGCTTACTGGCTGTCCCTTGCGCCCGACTGAAAACAAAAGGTGATCGTGCCTTTGAAGTTGTGGCTCCGACACTGTGGAACGCGCTTCCTATATACATTCAGTCTGAGGTCTCTGTTGATGCTTTTAAAAAGCAGCTGAAGACTCATTTATTCAAACTGGCCTTTGTCTCGCCTAGTGCTGTCTAGTGTTTGTATTTTGTGTGTTATGTGTTATTGTTCGTTCTTTTTACTGTATTTATGGTCTTATTTTTTATTTTTAACTTTTTTACTCTTGTGAAGCACTTTGTGACCTTGCTCTGTGAAAGGTGCTATACTAAATAAACTTTTACTTACTTACTTACTTAACAGAACATATGCTCAGCCATTCATTTTCACTGGATTTTTGAAAACTGTCTAAAACCTTTCCTTTAGAACGAATTTCAACTTCAGCTTCAGAAATCTTTTAATTATTCATGATGGGCAACCATGGTTGACTTGTATGAAATATCATGTTTGACATTTATTATAAGGTGATCAGAAAAAGAGAATAATATGTATTTATAAGCTATGCTATCTGCTACAATGGACAGACACTGCTGGCTTTTGTTAGAGCCTACAGAATTATTATTATTTTTGATTGAATTATTATTTGAAAATTGATGTTGACAAAATGAATGAATAATGCTGACAACTTAATGCTTACAGTTATATTATTTGTAGATAGAAGTCTGCCCTCTGCTGCTCATTTTTATGTATTGCGACTGCAGTATAGACCGGATGGGACGTGTGTATCTACCGTATTTAGGCAGGACAAAGTGGGAACAGGTGGGCTTAGTTCAGACGGGAAAGCGGTAAAGTCTGTTGACCTGTTTTCCACTTGCTTTTTGTTTGGTCATGTTTGTTTTATTTATTGATGTTTTCAACACGTATATGGAGATGGAAAATAAATACGTCTTTTGCAACAAGTTTGGAACTGCATTGGCAAAGTTTTTGAAAGCAAGAAGAGTCAGAAACATACAACTGCCCGTTTTACAGTGGCTATAGATAATTGTTAGTAAGCCACGACAGCTTTTGACAATCTTTTTTTTTTCTTTTTACCTCAACTTCTCTGCAATTTGATATTGTTGGCCTCCTAATTTTTACTTTGAGGGACTACATCAAATTAAGGTTTCCTTTTGCTTGAAATAAAGCTGTCATACCTTTGTTTTGCTTTAACCATAACAACAAGTTTAATAAAAACTAGTGTATATTATAACATCAGCGCACGTAATGAAAAACTAAATTGCATTATATACCTTATACATTCCCACATGGCAACCTTGTAACTACTTCTGTAGTTTTCGCTGGTTATTCTCTGGTTAACCTCTGCCTGTGTGTCTTCACAGGGGCATCTACATCTACTCAGGATATAACATCACATCCCTAAGGTAAGGTCTACTTTCTGCTTGGGTTAGATATACAAAGGACAGGTTATTTAAAATGCATGAAACAAGACATGAAACTTTTTTAGTCAAGAGGCCACAGTGGCCAGTAGATTCAGATTTTACTAGCCAATTTAACTCGTTGGCAGCTCAAGAAAGTTTCTGAATAGAATAAAAGTAGATAGTAGAAGTGATAAACATAGCATTTGGCTGGGGGAAATGTGATGCTCTGCAAACGAAAAAGCATATTGTTATACGTTGGCCTGGAATGTAGGCGATGGTCCTCCCATGGTCATGCAAACACATTGGAAGTTCCAGAAAGTGTTTTAGCCATTCATTCTTACTACAGAGTACAAGCTTTCTCCAGATCTTATTTTAAGAATCATTTATTTGTTCCTCTATGAATCATATTTATAAAAGTTACAGTTATAGCCTATGGTTATACCGATTGGGTGTCTTTATAACTCATTAAAATAGTCAAAGATTCAAAACACTTCCTGGAACCACAGTGGGGAGCAAGACCCACACCCTGATGCCAAAAATGTTTTCAGTTTATGAATTCTAAAGGAAATTTAATTCCTCATTTGACTTCATTCAACCAAGCTCTGGTGTCGACTATATTTAAGAGCATGGTTCAAACCAGGTATGTTTACTGTGTGTTTTCCTTTTAAGTTTTTGTGAGGACCGTGATAACAAACCTGAGCCAGAGATGAAAGATGTAACCATAAAATATGTTTCACACAATGGCAGCTGGATGATCGGCGAGCTAAAAATGCAAAATGGGTGAGAGTTCACTTCTCTTTTGACTTAAAGACTGACACAGTTGGTACAACTTCAGGTATGAATTTATACTTGTTATGACTCTGTATTTTTAGTATTATATGGTTTAGTATTTTATGTATTTTTGTTATTCTATTCTACATTCTTTCCCTACTATACAACATTCATACAATCTCAACTGCACTTTTAGAGGGGTATTAAATAGTCTATGACCCTTATAGGACCAGTAGTATTGCAAAAGAACTTGTCTCCGCATACATAAGTCCCCCCCCCCCAAAAACAAAAAAAAAACACACACACACATTACCCCCTCCCACCCCACCTTTCCGCTTTATCACCTGACAAAGTAATGATTCAATAAAGACAATGGCATTACACCAATAAAGCCATATTTTGCTTTTGTTTTTCAGACTGAATTATCCTCAGCCTAGCACACAGCAAGGGTAAGTTATTCCAAAACAGTGTGTACAGCTCGTACGTGTAAAATATATAACCACCTAATGACAGCCATTGATTAAAAATATTTGGGCAATGACATTTTCAATCGCAGCCATGTTATTTCCAAAATCCTGCCCCTCGACTGTTGCAAAGTAACTTTGTAATTCTTTGTCTGCTGATCTTTTGAATACATCTCACCATGGCCTTTTTTTGGTGGACATTGCTACATTGTTTTAACCATCACTTTAGTTCTAGAGAAGAGGCATTCATAGCACAGCCCTGATAAAAACTCTCCACAGCTCTGGTCCTAGCAAGTGCATCACATTTTACACCATGGGAGTACTGCACACTGCACACACACACACACACACACACGTGCATGGGTGAGAAAGGTGTTCCGTGAGTGCTTAGAACCGCAATATACAAACTTGTACCTTGACTCAAACAGTGCGGCCTTCTGCATGTCAAGATCTGCAGTGCACAGGCACCAACCACGATAAAAGACTTCCTCTCATATGTTTTTGTTTAAATGTGTCAGATGTTTTTATGCTAGCAAGGATTATAGCTTCCTCTTTGGGTGAGTGCTCTTCTAGAACGGTTACGCCTGTGCTTGCTAGCACAATAGATGGCTGACGATGATATTCTACGAAATTGGATATTTTAACCAACTTCCCCAACTGTGTAGTTGAGGCAAACCGATGCAAAAAGTTGTGCTGTGTATCACTGCTGTCAGTTTTAATGTTAGCAGCCCCTACTGATGGTGATATGATTACATGAGACTAAAAGGAGAAGTGAGTAAATTTAACAAGATGTGCTCTTGACCAAGGCGCCTAACCACCTCCTGTTGCTCCATGGCTCAGTGACAAACAAAAGACAGCTGTGGTTGTAATGCCAATACTGTTGACTAGCTGTCAGGTGTGAGTCTGTTCAGCTGTATGAGCATGGAGCAGGGCACAGCAAGCGTGCTCCGACAACCTACCCCGCAGAAAAATACATGGCAAACAATGGTTATGGCCATGTTAACATGAACTCGTCATTCTTTTAGAAATTGTGACTGTGGTACAAAATGTGTAACTGTGAACTGTGAGTGAAGCAGAGAGTTGGTAAAAAAGGAGCGTGCATACTCAACCTATCAACCTATCCTGGGTAAATAACAAACGACATTTGATTACTCTGGACACCAAACAATTACAGAAACACTAAAAATACTAGAGAAATATCAGTATTATATAGAGTCATATACTAGTAAATACTAGTACACAGTAGATATGCTATGGCACTTTGGTAAGGCTGCTTCAATCCATGAACTGGCTACCAGTCTGTTGCCAAGCCGTTGTGAATTAAGCTGGTTAGGATTCATATGTTATTCTAGGACAGTCTAATGAATAATTGAGAAACTAAAAAACTCTCTCCCCAAGCTAGAATCCAAAGAACTGAGACTCAAAACTGTGCCTTTGTTAAGATGAGCTGCTCTATAGACAATACATGAAAGACGTGTATGTATATTTGCATTATGCACCATCCTTGTTTACACATGCGGGATGCCAGTCTATCGCAAGGCTTTTTAAGCCTTTGTGAAGGTAGTCATTCCTCATGAACAGAATGTAGAAGGTTTCTTCCATTTGTGTGCATATGTCTGTGTGTTTGTGTACTTCTGCGTTTTGTTGAAGCCTGAGAAACTAAGTGGAAAAGCCAGATAGGGGTTTTAAGATTAATGGATTTAAAGAACACTATTTTTTATGCAAATAACATGTGATGAGAACACTAGTAGCAGTTTTACCTGTATGCCACCACCTGTGTGTCCAGTATCTACTAAGTCTGCTACTGTGCACGTTTTAGCACATTGCATATGTTTAGTGGTGTAGTGTAGTATCTCAGCGCACTAAATACTGAACACAAAGACACAAAACTACTACTGATCTTCACATTACACAATGGTAAGTTGAACATAGATTTTGCCAAAATATTGATATTGATTGAAATCAACATCTTTTTCCTCTCTCCAGACGGACTGATGTGAACTCAGTGACGAACTGGAACGCTCCTCTGGTCTGGGAGGGAACCTTCGATCCAGTGGTTATAGACGCGATCTACAAGAGAATGGACCCCAGAATCGCTGTAGTGGTGTTTGCTGTTGGCAAGTAGGTACACAGGACTTCCTCCTCTCCTCTCCTCTCCTCTCCTCTCCTCTCCTCTCCTCTCCTCTCCTCTCCTCTCCTCTCCCCTCCTCTCCTCCACTCTCCTCTCTCTCCTCTCCACTCCTCTCCTCTCCTGTCTATCTGCCCAGCTATCTGTCTATATGAGCATATTGGTAGCATCCATTTACCTGGCTCTTCTGTCTTGTCTTGATCTGTACCAGATACACCCGTTTCCTAAAGGGCTTCCTGGAGACAGGTGAAAAGTACTTCCTGGTTGACTTCAGGGTCACCTACTACATCTTCACAGACAATGAAGCACAGGTTCCCAAGGTGGGTGGTTGTTTATTATGATCGGTACTACTTATTAGACTATTACTACTAGTATTACTACATTAACAATGTTAATAGCAGTAGTAGTAGTCACAGCAATTTAAGTAGTTTTACAAGGACAAGCTCTTCATTTCTCAATTTCCGGTGAGATGCTACATGATGAGACTTGCAGCTTTGCACAAATCTTGGTTCATAGCCTAAACAGAAAAAAAACCCAACATAAACACAATATAGCTATAGTTTACCATTAAAGTCACAATGAAATGGAAAAATAATTTTTTGACTTGCTAGCCAGTTCGACATATCATAACATACACCTGTTTAACAATAAATGCCAAAAAAATTACAAAATTTTTATTTTGTTTTCTCATATTTTTTATATCTAAATTATTTTTTACTTTCTGCTACAAGTATTTTTGAACCTTTTAACCCTTTGATGAGTCGCTCTGCACGTTGTATTCTGCCACAACATCCTCTTTCAGAAGCAAGACACCATTGAAACACTGTTTCCGTGTGACTTCAGTTGTAAATATGTTTATATAGTGTACTTGAATTTTATTGCAATTCTGTCATTGTTTCTGACATTTGTTATTCATTAGTTATTATTGTTATTATTTGACTGGTCAGATTGTGCTGGGCAAGGGCCGGAAGATCTCAGTCGTCAAAGTCCCCAGTGCCAACCGCTGGCAGGATGTGGTGCTTGGCAGGATGAAATGGGCCACCATCACCATCGACAATGAGGTAGGAAGTAATACTGGACACAAACATGAAACTAATGGTTTTATGAACTTACCACTTACTGTGGCTAATGCTTTCAGAATTTCATCAGCCAATTTTATTTGTTAGCTGTTGCAGTAGCTCTTATAACAGAAAAAACTGACTCTAGAACAGTCCTGCCACTGAAAAACATAACATGTATTTGGCTGAAAAACATGGTCGAAAAACATGAAACAGAGACACTATCTTTTATACAGCTCTATCTCTCCCCCTGTTTACCACAAACTCAGAGTTCCCTGAAGTGTAAGTTAAAGTTCTGTGGTCTCACCATGGGTCTCACTCACGGTTCAACTATAGATTGTGTTTTCTCATTTCCTCATGTCTATGCTCCAACTGCCTCCTATCTATAACTCCAGCAAGCCACAGAAGCTCAGTAGCACATAGGGCTCTATTTTCGTGATGACACTGATGGACTCAGGGGCTCAGGGGATTCACAAATGTGTTCATAAGATATCTCTTAAAAAATGACATAAGAAGGAATTTTAGAAAGTTCTTAAGAAGGCTCTTGAATGCAATTCCTCAATATTTTCTTAGTAACAGTCTCATTTCTTACGAATTTCTTTAATTTTGCTACTTACACACTTCTCAAAATAGGGCCTGAATTAATAATCGTTAATGGCTCACTACCACTGAGGAACATGATTGCTGGTCTAGCAAGCCTATATTGTCTCAGTAAAACAGGAAGTATAAGGGAATCCATTCTGTCATTCATCATTTCTGTTGATGAGACCTGTTGTACTGAAATGTGGACAGTTTTAGCTGTGGTATCAAAAGCACCATCTGTAGATGGGGATGTTAACAAGATGGTGTTGATCATCATTGATTTACCGGCGCAGCGCAAACAAAAGTAAACAAGATTAAAAAACAGCAGAAATGTTGACGTTTCAATTTATTTATTTACAATTAACAACATTTGTAGTTTGGTATGACATGCTAATTTGACATTTTTTAGTGATCGTTTTGAGCCGTTAAACACCGTTAAACATGCAGTACTTGTGTGAGGACAGTGGGATTACATTCCTATGAAATTCATCCACAGAGTGGGGAGAAGTGAGGGAAAACTGGGCTGAAAGTAACACTTTGCAAGTGTTTTATTTGTAAATATAGATAGAACAGTAATTTTGTATGCGACAAAATTTGTCTACATTGTTTTTATTTGTTGTTTATGTTTTTGCACTGCAAGGTTATTACATTGAAGTAAAGAATTTTATACATACTGGTGACTTTATTGTGCTATGCAATAGAAGGTGATATTAAAATGTTACATTTAATGTTACAATGTAAACACATTGTCCTCATGAGGACATCATTTTTTTTTATAAACTACTTACTGTTCAAAGACATTGCTTAGTTTCCATAGTTATGTGCTACTAGTTCCAAATAGCAAGGAGAAATTTAAAATGCACACAAAATCTAAGTTGGGGTCTCACAAGATTAAATGTATGAAATTAGAGGCTTACCTTTTCACAATGAATTTTAAGATAGATGAAGGTTGTCTTAAAGTTAAGAAAAAAATCAAGAACAAATTTGAGAACATTTCAAGAATACCATTTACTCGTATGTTTTTCTTAGGAAGAAACATAAGAAGAAATTTAAGAGAATATATAAGAAATGTTTTTGAGAAAATATTTTTTCGTATTTTTTTTCTTAAGACTAAAGTTAAGAAAAAAATAGCACTTGGGAAGATTTTCTGTCTTAAGAAGGTTTCCTGAATCCCCATTTTATATTTTTGTGAGTTGCCATGAACCTGACTGTGGCTACTGGGGGTTGATACATTTCTGAAGGCATTATCCATGTATCATGGAATGTGGTTGTTTCTTGGTCACTCCCTGAATGTATACAATAGATGTTGTATCAGGCAGCTTTAATGGAACATGGGGGGCATTGATGATGACACTGACATATGATTCACATCGGGGATTTGTCTTTGCCTTTAAATGGGCCAGAAAATGAAGATTTATTTCTTAACGAATGGTGAAAATGGTTGGTTTTCTTTTAAAAATTCACAACTGAATAATGGAAATAGAAGGTATTTTTAATTTTCCTGGTCAGAAATGGCAAAATCGACATTTATAAAGGACTTGATTTTCCTTTTTTTCTTTGTAAAAACCGACAATAAAAAAGAATAAATAAAGAAAACAACGAAAAAGCCCGTTTTGGGTCAGAGAGAAGCCGCTGCTGTGTGTCTTTCAGCAGAGGGAGAGAGAGAGAGAAAGAGGGAGGGAGAGGGAGAGGGAGAGAGGGGAGCGGGAGGCGCTACTCAACTCAGTAATAAACTTTATTTCTCATACAAAATATGTTCAAAGATCATTTTACTAATCCATCGTCCTGTCTGGAATAATTTCACCTTTCCTGAGAGCTGAGAAAGCTCCAACATCTGGATATTAGAATATCGCGCATATCAGATGTAGTAGAACCAGGTCTCCACAGCTCAAAATGGACCCTTGAGTAACATTCTTTCCCAGGAACAAAAATGACCCTTCACCTTTACAGCAAAAGTGTCACCTTGACGCTGACCAAGACTCCACCAATCAGACAACTCTTCTGAAATTTATAAGTTTTATCAACAAGCCACATCAGACTGCAGACCAGGATCTCCCTCACACACACAGACTCACACAAATTAAAATAAGAAGATTTCTTTTTATCTGGACAGGAAGACTGAGTTCTATTGAATTGATGTTGGACAATTAGTCACATTAGGTAATTAAATACATTTTGTATCATGTTACCAAAAGGATCAGGAATTGCTTTCTCCATTCTCTTTTTAGCCCACCTTTCTGGATAGAGCCATTAAAGTCATAAATCCATAAATTCTTTTCATTGTTGGTTTAGTCCTCTTCTCTACTTTGTATTTCCTAATGTCTCCAATGGGTTTTTAGAATAGTATGAATTATATACTAAATTGGTTAATCATGTATGTAAGTATGTAAAATCCACACGTGTTATTCTAAAACTTTATCATTACATAGGATAGTTACTAAAGTAGTTGAGAGAGGTATCCTCATGTGTCTCTCTGTCTTATCATGGGCGTTGCCTGTTTCCAGAACAAATAAATGTAGGCGGAATCTCCAAAACTGCGCAAAGTATCTTTTTACACTGCAAAACCCCGCCTTGGAGGTGTCACACAGTGACACCTCAACACCCATTCAATCCTTATCAGCTTCAAGCAAACTGTTCATGTATTACATATTTTTACACATTTGTGATGTAGCAGTGAATTTTAATGACTGTGCTTTTCAGCATACTGTGCTGTTATAAGCACTGCACCTTTTGTAATACCCTCATTTCCATGTTATGATCTTCTTCTCCCAATGCTTGGCTTGCTGTTCACTACTATCTACTGTCAGCCCACTATCTAGCGATATAATGTCATTGCATCCATGACCAGTCAGATAACAGCAAGACATCTATTGACAGGATCCTGTCTGCTTCTTTCTTTTTTGGACCACTACCCCCCAATCAGTCCACAGTAGCCTATTTAAACAGGTTTATCAATACATATGCCAATTTTTGTAACAATCTGCACATACAAAGTCAATTTGATCTCGCTCCAAAGCCTTGTATCAGTGGGCAATGCTTTAGTTCAGACTGCCATCTTGTCAACAAATAGTTAAAGGAGAGGTGATGCCATTGCTTGTGGAAAGGCCATAACAAGAACGGTCATTAAGCGTTAGCTACAAGCAACCGAAAGATGCATGTTTATAGAACTACTTTGTTAATCAATGGTTTGTGGTCATACTGACAAAGTTGATGGGCTTATTGGAAAACAGACAGAAAGGCTACAGACAGCAAGCAAATTTATGTTTTATAATTGACTGAAAAGACATTTTATAACGCTAGTTTGCCAGCTCAGGTGAAAAATGTTGATGTTGGCGAACACAATTAATATTAATAAAGAAATGTAATCCTACTAATAGCTAGCCAGCTAACTAGCTAACTTACAAGATGATACATTTGAAAGGGTTTTTTGCAAACATAATTATCTTACATCAAGAAAGCTTGACATGAGCACCTAATGAAAGCTCACTTGAGCATTGAATATGAATGTAGCCATTTATGCCATGTAACTTTTATGCATCTGTTTTTAGTATTGTGAATGTGAGTTCATGTAAAATATTTCCATTTTCTTCACAGGGATAATAAAATAAAAGATGTGAGCATCATTCACTCAACAATGATTATGATAATGTTTTTTTTTTATAAAAAACACATCTGTCATTCTGTTGAAAATTTCTGATTCTGTTGTTTCTAATCAATCTCAAATAAATATGTGCCTAGGGAATGAAGGTAATTCTGGGTTCATTTGCATCTAGTCTGTTGCATCTAACAATAGTTTAAGTCCAGTTTAATTTGTGTAGTTCCTCCAAATAGACAGGGCACCTCCTAAATTGAAAAAAAACATGAGTTGGAACACATATAGTAAGCGCTAAAATTGTTGTTGTTTTGGCTCTGTACCCTTATTTACATCAAATGATACAGCGAGGTGAAAGGTGCCTAAAAACAAAATACTTTTGGCAGTCTGAAAAATGAGGTTTGGTTTTGGAAATATCGGGGCTCACCACCGAACTAAGAAACCGTCTATCTTTAGTTTTTATGCTCTACGCACATAGAATAAAGCACACAAACTACCCAGTGACATTCACTTATTGCATGTCTACAGTATCATTTTTTACAGTGTTTCAGCTTGATGTTACTGTCACTGTCTGCGCTGTCCTGTAATGTTCTTTATGTGGTCATATCATGTCTTTTACTTTATGAAACCTGAAACAGATAAATAATAATAAATACCACCTCATCTTATCCACTTTAGTGTCTCTTTAACAGATTTAGTCTCGCACACAGAACTTGAATTATGTGTTCTCACATCTCATCTGTCCTGTTCTCAGATCCGTCACGAAGCAGACTATCTCTTCATGATGGACATTGACAGCATCTTCCACAACCGTTTCGGAGCTGAGTCTCTTAGCCGTCTGTCCGCTGTGCTTCACCGTGGCTACTACAAGGTTTTACTCCTTATCCTATAATATTCATACTTAAGTTAATGCAAGTATAGATATGTTATTGTCTCTTCTACCTCTCCTACATTCTTTCTCCTTCTTCATCGCCTTCTTCTTCTTATCCTAATTGTTATTATTACAGCCACTACAGGATCTTGTTTTCATAAATTGTGTATTGTGTTCATAAATGTTCATATTTTATGTTTTTGATAACATTATGGTTTAGATCTCTATGTCCGTGATATTGATGCTTTTGATAGAGTTGATATGAATATCAATACTTTTTATTGAATAGTTTTAGATTTATTTGTTTTGTTCGATTTTTTTGTTTTTGTGATTCTGTTTAGTAAAACATGGCACTAACACTGCCAATATTTGGGGTTTTGTTACACTATTTTTACTCCGTCTCAGAAAACCAACAGGGATGCCTTTCCTTACGAGCGCCGGCGTCAATCCCAGGCCTACATCCCCACTGGTGAAGGAGACTACTACTACACTGCAGCAGTCTGGGGTGGATACCTGGAGGACATGTACAAACTAGTCAGGTAACAAAAAAAAATCCTCTCTCTTAAGAGAAGTTTGTTGTATTTCTGATGTGATGGACAGCGATGGAGAGAGACTGTAAAGATGAGAGAAAGGGCTGACGACATGGTGGGCATGTACAAATCACTGTCTTCAAAAACCTACATTAGGCTATACATTAGGTTTTGTATAGTATATTTCAAAAGAAATTGAATTTAGGGGAATCAGATTCCTTGATGGACAGAATGGAAAACAGGTGCAGACAGTAGATTGTGTCTGGAGTTAACTATCACTTGTCCATAGATCTTTGTTTTATTGGTCACTGTTCATTTGTGGTGGTGCTGATGAAACACTGTTGTGTGTGCTTCTATTACTACTACTACTACTACTACTTATAGTAGGCTGCTGTTATACTGCCAGTACTGGATCAACTACTACTAGTATTTCTACTACCACTATTAACTGCTGCTGCTGCAGTTACTACAACCACCATTACAGTTACTACTATTACTAGTAGTAGTTGCATTACTACTACTTTGTTGTGGGCAAAGCTTAGCCTAGTGGTCTAACATTAGCCAGACTAAGTACAATTTAATGCAGTCCTTCTCGGTGAGTAAATGTTTGAGAGCTCCTTCCACCTCTTGTCGTTCCTCAGGTACTGTTATGACCAGTCAGAGGTGGACGCCAAGAACAAGATCGAGGCTGTGTGGCAGGAAGAAAGTCATCTTAACAAGTACAGTCTGACAATTCATTCCCCCATGTTTAAAGCTTGTCTGACCTACATTTCTTTGTATCTTTCTTTCTGTGTTGTTTCGTCATTATGGATGGACATATTGCCTAGTTTGGGTTTGAAGGGAGCACAACTACTCAGATCCCTCTCATTTTCTCTCTACTTAGAGTCCAAATGGTCATTTCTTTTGTCATTGTTTTCTATTTGTCTTTTTCTCTATCTTCCAGTTTTTGTGACATAATTGTATTATTATATTGTATTCTATCTCTCTCTCTCTCTCTCTCTCTCTCTCTCCCTCTCTCTCTCTCTCATCTTGTAGGTACCTGTTATACAACAAACCAGCCAAGGTCCTGTCCCCAGAGTATCTGTGGTCAGACTACGACCAGCAACCATCGGACATCAAAGTCATCAGGATCTCCCAGCTGGTCAAGAACTATGCAGAGGTCCGGCCCAATGGTGGACACTGAAGTCAATGATAACCAGGACATAAAAATAGCTTTCTGGTCAACCAAAGTAATTTCTCAGTAGGAAGGATTGATTGAACACTGGAGCGTTGCCTGCCAAAGTGGAATGTAAAATTAACAGATCACCAGACACAAGCAGAAAAGAACAGGGAAATTCTCTCATCTACCTCATCCTTTTATAAAAAAAAAAAGAGTCAAAAACAGACACGTCATCTTATTTCTATTTACATTTAATGAACCCAATTTAATCTGGTTTAAAAACTGCAATCAATCCCTAGCTTTGGAAGGATATTTGAACTTTTTTCCAGCAAATTTTGAACCAACATTCAGTGATATAAAAATGTTATCACACATTGAATTGCTAGAACTTTATACTAGGTCAGATCATTTGGAAGGATGCAAGGGCACTTATATACTTTAAATTATTTGGGGGGCAGCACATTGCGGGATCTGTTTTTAGTCTGTCCTATTTAATTTGAGTGAATGTAAAAAAATATATATATATTTTAGGGGGTAGGCCAGTTGTGTGTTTCTTACCTGTATGGTTTATTTGTATATTTTTAAAGCAAAGTTTCACTTTGTTGTAACATAATTGTAACATAATTTTATAATTATGTTGTAACTGTTTTGTTGTTGTTATTGTTTTTGTTGTTTTCTCTTTTCTCGGTAACACTTTATAATAACCATCATTAATAAATGGTAAATTGATAGTTAATTAAACTTTAGTTAATAGTTATTTTACTGTTAACAAACAATGAAATGATCATTAACAATGTTTACTAATTATTAGTAATGCTATAATTTATGTTATTTTATCATTAGTTTGTGTAATATAAAATCATTTGTTTATAAATTATATATTGTATCATAGCTGATAAGAGACAGTAAAAATTACATTCTGATTACATTAGTAATCTATTTATTAACAGTTTATTGTTGCACACATTATAACATTTTATATACTATATTAAGTATTTGTTAATGATTACCAAATGATTTGTAAACCTTTAAGAAATCGTATGTAAAACATCTATAAACATTACATAGATAGATGGACCAGATATTTGTAACACTTTGTTAATGGTAAATAATTGGTTTGTAAACCATCTATAAACATTATTTAGATGGCTATTATAAAGTTGCAACTGATAATTATAATACCGTGTTAATAAATCCTTTGTAAAACATCTATAAACATTATTTAGATAGATAGTTAATACTTTGTCAATGGTTAATAATTGGTTTGTATACCATCTATAAACATTATTTGGATGGCTATTATAAAGTTGCAACTAATGCTTATAATAATTGGTTAATGATTAATGAGTGGTTTATAAAGCATCAAGTAACCCTAATCGGTAACCCCTCCTTTAGCTTATTCTCAAATGAAATACAGCAATTGTGGATACACACACACACACTCGACAACAGTCTTTGGAATAATAGTAGGCCTACTAAAATAAATAAAAATGTCCAAATTAAATAATCGTTGCAGGCCTGAGTCGTTGCTGGGGTGCGTAGAAGTCTTTAAGATGAAGATGATATTGCATCCATTTCACTTGCTCCGAGCAAGGCAAAAACAAACTCACGACTTGATGACAGAGTTTGTGATGGTAGACCTGATGAGGGCGATGCAGGAAAATGGCGAGTGAGGCCGACTGACTGCAGGCGGATCCAAACAGGCAAACGTTGTCCTCCCGAAGTGAAGCATGTGGAAACAGTTGGAACAGTTGTGTTGTCCTCCTGGCCCACGGAGGATTTCCTGCTCCTTTCTCTCCCTATGTGGTACAACAGTCCAGTTCCTATATGCAGAAAATCCAACTAACCTTTTCTCTTTTGTTGTTGTTTTCTCTCTTTACTGATTATTGGGACAACTAATGGGGGTAGTTGACATCTTAAGTAGTCCTACAAGGATTTTTTTTTTTACCATGATGTAAAAAATTTGGAATGAAACTACAGTGGCCCTGAGGGGCAAAACACAACATTTCAGAAAATGATTGGACAGAACCCAAGTCCCTGGCGACAGTTTAATGTCATTTCCTGTTTCTATTGTGTACTGTATTACGCCAACACTTCTAATACAGTTAATAAAGTTGTTTTTTTATTACTTCGGGGTTGTTGTTTGTTGGTCCACATTTGAGCTATATGATTCTGCGGGAGAACCCGTCTATACAGCCAGATATCGCAATGCCAAACGGTTTTAATTTGTCATACCCGTCTACATGCCACAAGTAATTTGGACCCATAGAATAGTATGTGCGTCTAATAAACCTACGACGTGTCCGTGACAAGGTTCCGTGTGGGTTCAGTTCACGAAGCATTCGCATTACTGTCTCCCTTTTAACACAAATGTCGTTGTGTTTTGTAAAATGTTGTTGTGTTTTGTAAAATGTTGTTGTGTTTTGTGAAATGTCGTTATGTTTTCTGAAACATTTGGCAAGAGTTTAATTCATCAATTATCTCCATTAGTGGCCAAGAAAATGTCCCCAGTCAAGAAAACTATTTTGTTAATCGCTCTCATGGAGGACCACATCAGTGAAGCTATGACGCTTTCACATGCCATTTTGCCACCTCCAGGTGCTCCGTTATGTGCCTTTTTACCAGGAATGGCTTCATTCTGCCATACAGTGCAGATTTGTGATGTGCTTCATTGACTTGTCCCTTCAGCAAGACTTCCCACCACACACAGCCAAGAAGCTAGCTTTTAATACTTGCTAATCTATTCATTTATTTAGATAATCATTAGGCTATATATTGTACTAACCTCCCAGATCTCACAGCATCATGTATTTGCAGTCACTGAGTCAAAACAAATAGATACGTCCTTCCACAGAACAATACATGTGGTTCTCCTTTCTAGCAGTTGGAGACATGAATGTTCACAACCTTAAACAGAGCTGCTTCGGGGTATAGGAAAAACAGATTTGAGAGGTGGAATTCTGTTGTATTTTCCTTGTAGGGCTCTTGTTTGTCTCTCATTCACCCCGTACAGGACACAACAGGCTGAACAGAATTTGAGTGAAACATTTGCATATCTACAAACACAGTGTCACACAGGTGCTACCTGTATTGAGTCAGTGAAAACAAACAGGCATCCTGTTAAAAAGTAAACCTCCTTGTGACAGATGTCTGGCTGCTCCATTCATTCCATTACCTTTTAAAGGGCAGCGGGTTATCAGGAGGTTTATAGGAAGGCTGCCCAGTAGTCGAAAGGTTGCTGACGTGATCCTCTCTATCAACAACACAACCCCAAACAACCCAAACCCAACTAAGGAAAAAGAATGTGAATTGAATTGGAATGACGGGAAACAATCAAATTCTATGAAATTCCACTTCTAAGAGAGGTTGTCTTGACTTGCTAAACATTAGGCTATAAATCAAACATTATGAATCAGTTAAAAGAAAGTTCATTCAATCATAATGTATTAGGATTACATGTTATGCATCATATACCACCTGAAAGGTACGTTTAACATTTTCTGATATTCAGTATTGATAATATATAACACTACGTGTAATCTCAGATATGTGGTAAGAAAAAACAAAAAAACATGTGATTTCACTGAATTTCATTGAATTAAATTAAACTTCCTGAAATTCCAATTCAATTCCAATTCTGTTTCCTGTAGGTTTTTTCAAACTCCAATTCCAATTTATCAGTTGAATTGGAATTGATGAGTTCATTCATTGAATTGATCCCAACCCTGTTGTCCACGTTACTCCCTGGTAGGAGAGGAGGGATAGATAGTGAGGGAGGGGAGGAGTGAAAATGCTTTGGAAAACACCAAAAGTAGAGAAGGGGGCAGAGGAGAATGGTGAAGGGTTTCCATTTCATTCTATTAAGCTGCTAAACCAATAGATGAGATAGATTATTATTGTTGATGACAACAACAGCAATAAAGTCACATGAATGATAATGGTTAGTGTTTTTGTTTTAGCAGACAAATAACTGTAGGCCTGTGTGTGTCTGCATGCATTCACATGTAGCCTACAGATGTGTGTGTCTGTATACAGCGTTGGTGCATGGGTGCACATGGGCGCATGGGTTTATGTGTATGTGTGTGTGTGTGTGTGTGTGTGTGTGTGTGTGTGTCTTACCCCAGAAGTCTGGCTGCCTTTTGATAAATCTGTAGAAAGTAGTGGCTATATGGTACTGTGAAGGTCTGCATCGCCTCCATGTGGATTAAGAGCAAAATGCAACTCTATCGCCTCCTATATGGACAGATAACGTGGATTCAGCCTCAAGCAGCACATGCCTCTTCAGTATCTCATGGATATTAATAAATGAGATCTTTTTCTTTTCATTTGTATTATTTAGCCACCTAAGTTCTACACATAAGTAACATAAATATACTTGTATTTTGGAAATGCAGTTATCGCCAACCTGTTTAGGAGCCCAGTGAGCACCAACCGGGATTTCAACGTTGATTTCTAGTTGAAAACTGGGTGATATTCGGTCTGAACGTCTAAAACCCCTTTCGCCCTCTTTTCAACCAGCTAAATGTGGTTACAACATCAATGTGTCACAAAACACAAATTTGTTTAATCATTTGATAATTTGTTCAGTTGTAGCTTGAAAGAGAGACAATATTGATTAGTGTGAAGGTATTTCTCCAGTCATATTGCACTGGTAGGCGAAATGTGGTCTACACGAAGACGTAATTTCAACACATTTAATGTTTCATTTAAAATGTCATGTATATGGAACTATATAGGCTGTGTGCTGCCAACAAGAAGCTTCCAGGACATCGTAATGGGAGCACTTCTATACAAATGTAAAATAGGAAATTGCGCTTACTGCTGTAACGTGCATGCGCAAGTCCTTAGGTGGTACAGCTTCGACTACAACTGACACTGACATAGTTAAGTGGTGTACTAAGGGTTATGTACTAAAATATTTAATGTAAAATGCAGCGCACTCCAGTAGCCAAGACGTATAACTCAACTGCAACGTCTGCGCTTCGAATCCGGCTGTGGACTTTTGTTGCATGTCGCCCCCCATCTCTCTCTCTCCTTTATTTTTCCTGTCTTTGAACATTGAACGTTCACATTTAGACCATATTTCACCGGGATATTACACCGGTGAAATATGGTCTAAATGTGAACGTTCAATCAACATCTTCAAATAGTCTGAAAAAACTTTCACTTTTGAACCAGGGGCACGTTCAATCTGAAAACGGTGTGCACCGTTTTGCTACGGTTTCTGGGTTGAACGTCATGTTTCCTCGAAACGGTGTGAAACGGGCTTTGGGGTACGTTGTCTCTCGTTTGGTGGGTGTGTCAGAGGTGTTATCCAATCAGCAGCGACGTGTATATAAACCCCGCCGTATTAAAAAGGCAGTGCGCATAATGGATCAAACAAAAGTCCTTTACAAATGCGTCCGCTGCAGCTTGCTGTCTGCAACAATTGAACTAATTAGAAGACATGTTTGTGTCTTTTGCTATTGTATGTACCATTGTGGAGTGACACTTTCATAAACTTTTCTACTCCACTCTACTCCTCTAAATATATAATAGTAAATATTACAATATCATATCACAACAACAGTGATCGGCAATAATGATAGGCCTAATACTCATAATAAAATAATTAGCTCATATAGATCGTAACACAGTCTCGAAGGTAAGAAGTGGATTATCCTTCGCCTGAAATGTTTGCCTTCTCATCCTGAAATGCGAGGCAAATGTTGGATCACTATAATTAGGAACCACAGTTTCCACATATCCCTTCACTCGATTGGGATGTGCTCTGCTATTCTGGACGGCAAGGCAGTGACTGCAACATAGAGTGTGTTTTGTAGTATTAAACACATATTTAACGAACAAAGAATGGCCTTCTCAGCTGCCATAGTTGCAGCGCTTGCGTAACACAACAGGGTGTTCAACGCACCACCGTTTCCGTTTAAATAAACGTTTTGCTACGTTTTGTCGGGGCTGAACGCAGGGCTGTTTTGAACGTCTTTTCATCAGTGACCATAGTCATTTTTTAAACGTCTTTTCAACGGAAAAATGCTCACTGACACTGGGAGTGATCATTTTTTGATTTTCTACCAAATTGCTTACATGTTTGAGTGAACTGTGACTCATTTAAAACATTTAGTGGGTGCACTAACTCATGAGGGTCAAGTCCCCTGCTGGGACATTGTAAAGTTTCATATTTTATGTTATAAGAAACTGGCATCAGTCTCCATATATGCCGGTAGGCTATAAGTCAGCATAATAACAAAACACACGCTTTGCACTGCTATGAGTCCACATATTTTAACATGTGGCCCTGGGTGAACCCCTAACCTGCCGTAGGTGTCATTCTGTACCAGTCGGACTGCGACCACATCACTGCTGCCCCGCCTACACAACTTCATCTCTCTCTGTTTAACGGGATTTGATTTAGTCAATCAACATCATGGGAATTTTCGGCCAACAGGGTTATCGACTTGCTTACTGGTCTGGTCTAATCTTACTTTATGGAACTACTGGAGCCATAATGGCGGTCCTGGATAAAGGTAAATGCGGCATAGCAACCACACACCTCCCCTATAGCAACACAAATGAGAGCGCCTCTTCGCTGAGAAACCTGCGACAGTGTCGTAAAGCGCAATATTATGGTCGGAAATTTGACCAGTTGCCCTCTAAGATAAGCTGTCAGTCCCCCGTGCGAGCAACACAGTTCTTCTGAGCAAAAAAGACACCAACCTAAAACATGGCAGGGGTAATCGCACGGAAAGCAATTGACCACCTGAAGAGCAAAGAATTCAGGGATTATTTGATGAGGTAGGCCTGTGGTTTATCTGGCTACATTTCTCTGTTAGCAAGTAACGCTAATGTAGCTAGCTGTTAAGAGTAGCTATAATGTTAGCTATGCTAGTATTAGTTTGCCGATCTAAGACAACTAACGCTATAACCAGAGTCTTTCTAACAAATTGTGGATTTCTCAACAATTCGATGTTACTTTGGGTTGTATTTGAAAAGTTTTGCTCTGGTACTTTTGAAGGACGTTTGTGTCTGTGCTGTGTGACGCCAGCATGTAGCTTGCGAGGTTGACTGCAAATATTGTACTGTTTGGCTGCTAAGTTACAGTGAAGACTAAAACCTTATTAATATGTAAATGTTATAATGGGGACTGTTGAACTACTTTAAACATCCAGTGATCCTGTTTGTCCTTCCTGGAACTAAACTAGAGAGAGAAAATGGTATGCCCTACAAACTAACAGCTAAACTCTTATTGGCAGCGTTTAAAATCCCTTGAGGTGTAAATAATGAATAATAATAGCATTCTCTATTGACCCACATAGAAAAAAATCAGTTTTTGTTTGCCCTCAGATCAGGCCGCAGGGTCAGCTGTAGTACAGACTTTTATTATTTATTTATTTTTTTAGATATTAAGCGATGTACCTAACAATGGGGCACTCAAAAGAGGTGATGCAGACCAAGATAATTCTCACTTCGCACAAACGCTCAAAACAGCCAATGTAATTATCTCCATTACTTCTTAACACATCTTGATTGACATCTCTTTGAACTGTAGTTTTCAACAGGCAGGTCATGACAGGCTTGGATAGGGTTGAAAACAAAGAATAACCTGGATAAGGAAATACTGTGAGTAGCTTGGGGTTGTGGCTTTATTGTCAGGTATGCCTTTATGGTCAGGTAAATCTTCGATCCAGATGCAAAAGCATGTGAGAACCATTGTCTTAGAGGGCTTGACATGCTGTGCCGGGGGTTAATTTCGTATGTTCTGCTGGTCTGGTCTTTGCCACAGATTAGCATGCTTGAAATTTCAAAAAAGGCAAAATGATTACATAGTGATGCAAGAGGCCATGTTGGTTTACAGCTGCCACAGGCAGACAAGATGGTTATCTCTTGGGTCTTTTCCAAAGAGAAGAGACAATTATATTTCACCAGTTGCTGACTCTTGGTCAAGGCATGATGTGTACACATTATGGCAGCTTGCATGGTATTAGACACCATCCATGTTCTTCCAGCTCCCTGACAAAACTGACTATTTTTTATTGCTGGTGTGTTTTGTCACGATGCTGCAAATTGTGCAGGGTAATCAGTAAGCTTGCTATGTGAAAATGTTACCTCGCTCAACAACATACTTTAGTGATGTGGGTACCCAGACAGAGCAAATTTAGTCTTTCACCTTGGGACCAGGGTTCTTTTGAAACAATCTAGTTCTCTTGTGAACCTGCTAGAAACAGGCCTGTGACCCATTTTAGCTGATAGCTCTTGTGTGACCTCCCTCATATCAGTATGACTTATCTATGTCTTTCTGTCCCTCTCTCTCCTATGTTGCCCTGAAAATAAAAACATTCAACAGCACGGTACGTACTCAGCCTTTCTGTCTGTTTGTCCTTCTGTTTCTCTGCCTGCTGGTTTGTCTGTCTGCATTCTGCCTGACTTTCTGTTTGTCTGTTTGTGCTGCAAGGTAGCACTGTACCTGGTTATCTGCCATTGAATGTGTATGGGTGTATCCTTTTTCTAGTTTTTAGTATTAAATGTCTGTCCCTTGTATCTGTACAAGGATACTTTCAGTTATCAGATTCACCAATTTAGATTTTCCCATTAAGTATGCGTATTACAAGTACTGCATAGTACTCGTATGGAACAAAACTGACTGTAAGTCATAATGGATAAGGGCCTCAGCTAAATGCCTAAAATCTAAATTGTCTGTGTCTGTGTCTGTGTCTGTGTGTGTGTGTGTGTGTGTGTGTGTGTGTGTGTGTGTGTGTGTACAGCATTTCTGGGGCCCAGTAGCTAACTGGGGTCTTCCTGTGGCAGCCATCTCAGATATGAAGAAGAGCCCTGAGATTATCAGTGGCAGGATGACCTTTGGTAAGACACACACACACACACACACACACACATACACATAGACACATCTACTGATACACACAAGTGTACACACATACAGAACACACACACACACCATACCCCATTCTTTTCTAGTTGACATTGTTGTCATTTGCGCTTCTTTATCCCAAGGTTACTGGGAAATATGGGATTCACCAATGAAAACTCATTCTACTGCTGCACTTCTTTAAGTCACTCTGGATACAATTGTCAGTTAAATGGCCTTAATGTAATGTAGCACAAAGACAGCAGTATTGTATACACACATACATAACACAGACATACCACATAGATAGATACACACACATACACAGACAAGATATAATACTACACCAAATGTGTACTACACATGTGTCTGTTATTGTTGAAGACACCTTTTTTCTGGACCTCAAACAATTGAGTATTTCAGGAATGAAGTTCAGTCAGACTAGTGAAATCTTTAGACAACAGCTTGCATCTTCCTGACTTTAGAACAAAAGTGGTTTTTAGTCTCCAAAGGCCAGAAAGCCAGAGAAAAGAGTTTGTACTGTCCACTAATCTGCGATATCAGGTGTTGGTAGCAGTGCGGAGTGGGAGTGATTTCAGTTTTGGAATCAGGATTTGCTCAAAGACTTAATCTGTTTCATGACCTGTTATGGTTTTAAAAATGCCTCTTATTTGGATGCTTATATCATGACATATGGAATAATTGTACTGTAATCACTCTACATTTGATTATTTTTCTTGGGCAATAAGGCCAGAATTTCATTGTTTTTACACGTTTGAGCTGTAGTGGGAATTGTCCAGCAGTGAACCCACTCCCTGTGACTGTCTTGTGTTTCCTCTCTCTCAGCTTTGACCTGCTATTCACTGCTCTTCATGCGATTCGCCTACAAGGTGCAGCCGCGTAATTGGCTACTGTTTGCTTGCCATCTGACCAATGAGACAGCACAGCTAATCCAGGGAAGCCGTCTCATCAAATACAAGTAAGTCATATTGTAGCCCACTGTTTTCTCCTTTGTCGTTATGGGCAACAGATGTGCCATGGAGCGATACTGTTGGTCATGAGTGTTATCTACATTTCCCCAAAATTGGTAGCTGTATGTCAAGGTCTATAGAGTGTTGAGTCATGGATGTTGTCATTTCCATCAGCTATCCCAGCATGCTTTACTTGTTGACATAAATGTTAGTGAGTTTGTGCAGATGACTCAGCAGCCTAATATGCATGCTATGTACTTTGTCATGACCATTGTAGATTCAAATCAAGCTCAGAACCTTGTGGCATGTCATCCTCTTTCTCTTGTCTCTTTCATCTTTCCTGTCTCTCTCCCATACGTCTATTAAAACAGACATGCCATAAAGAAATGCTCAAAAACATTAAAGGACAATTCTGGTAGTTTTCAACCTGAGCCTTATTGTACTATTTTAATTCACTGTAGAGCTTGTCTCTCAGTTTGCAGGGAGTGCTGCTCTCCAACACAATCCAACACAATCCCTTCAATCAAGGTTATGGACTAGAATAGAATGGCACGCAGTCTGACTGTTCTTCTGTCATTTCAGCATGGAGAAGAAGAAGGCATCTTAGTGGCAGAGTGAAGCCGATGCAGAACGTTCACTTTTGGGAGCCAGCAGCAGAGTGAGACCCTGTGGCTACAACATCCACCTTAACTGGGACATCAAATCTAACGCACCTAAACATCTTATCCAATCATCAAAACAGTGGCACTTAAACCTATTTTAACTTGATGCTAATATGATTTATCATCCTCATGAAGTTTTAGTCATTTTTTACTACACAAAGAGAAAAAAGCAGATGTGGCTCTCCAAGAATTAAGGCCAACTGCTATCACTTAGTCTTTAGTCTTAGTCTTAGACATAGATTTTTGCAACATGCAGCATCACACACAAATGTAATGAGGGAGAATGTACACAGTCAGCAAGCCAGCCCATCCATTGCATGCCTTGCACATTAGGTCCAGTTTGACTGGCTGTTGCACACATGCAAGCTGTGTTTAGGCAATCTTTATATAGTCATCAAATATCTTTTTCCAGGCCATCAACACAAATATTTTTTATTATTTAACAACTCACCTGGTTAAATAAAGGCTTGATATTTAATAGAAAAAAGATGCCTGAAGTCAATATGTTGTCCATACTGTGGCAGAATATCACTGGCTAAGCATATGGACTTAAGTTCATTAACCTTTATTTAAACAGGGAGAACACACACAGAGCTCAGCTGTCTTGGTGCGCCCTGGAGCTAGACGTTACACTGTACTATCCATAGAAAACGCATACGGTTTAACTTGGTATGATTTTACTACAGTAATGATAAATAATACAAGATTAATTAAATGTTTAAAAGATACAAATAATGGATATCTTTTTATATGGAGAGACTGCCTAGATTGTAAGGCTGCATGATTAGGTTATGAGCTGAGGCTGTCTAGGTGTAATGCTGTGTGACAGGACAAGGCAAGCTGCTTCTGTCAGTGCTGCCCAAACATGTATTGTGTGTTGTTGTTATGTGTCATTCACATTAATTTATTCTGTCACATTAATGTGTCATATTCACATTAATCTTTTCCCTGATTGATGAGCTGATTCCTTGTGTTCTCTGGGTTTGTTGGAATAAACTGGCAATAAATGACTTGAACACGGTTCAGTGAGTGACTTAGTTACTTAGTTTGTTTAAGCCTAAAGTGCAGTTTGGCCATTGTAGTTTTCAGTTGCTGCCAAAGTCCTGCTCCATGGTCATTGCAAGGGAACGGGTAACCTTGACAGTGTCAGACATGTCGTCATGGTGAAGTCAGGGAGCATTTCTCCATGTTTGCACTCAACACTTTGCTCTGGAGAAGGTGTAGCAACCTGATGCCCTTGGAAAATAAATGATCAAACCCTTTCCTCAACAAAGATGTAAAGTACAAATTAAAGTAACAAGTACAGCAAACCAGAGTACCTCTAGAGCGTTATTTGGAAATTAGTGGGGAAATTGCATACATTGTACATCCAATTCTTGAATCATTTTTGTAGAAACATTATTGTTGAAAGCTGGATTAATGAATCAGATCATTGTTTACTTGTTCTCATTTATCCCAACAATTTACTGCTTGCTTCTTCAGAGTTATAGCCAAACATGGTCACGGCTGAATTCTCAGAGATACACTGATGCAAAAATCTGACAAATGAAGCTGATGTATGGGTCTCAGACATCTTGAAGCCATTGCACTGACATTTTTGACAACTAAAATGCCTACATTATTGAAAATAATCTGCAGGACAGTGTATACAAGAGGCTATACTTTTTTATACGGCCATCCAGTTTTACTGAGAACAGTCTGCACTTCAACCTCAAAACCATTTATGGTGACATTATGATGATTTGTATTGCTTACATTACATTTCTCATATGTGATAAAATAACCTTTCTCATCAAACATATCAATGACAAACTAGTCATATTGTACCATTTATTGAAAAATATAGACTTGGTTCTGACAGTAGTCTAATCTGAGTTGTTGGGAGAAATTGTGGACAAAACAGAGCTTCCATGGTGAGGGACTTGTTCATGAAATATTGATAATTTAACAGGTAATTTGGACATATTCAACAGTATAATTGTATTTTAAAGGAATGGTAGCCCCCCGTAGTTTATTGAAAATGTGTAATGGAATAAATATGCATCAAATCCAGTAGTTGGCGCTCGGCTGGTGCTTGGCTGCCGAGCGCTCTAAAATAACAGAGACAAAGAAGGAAGGAAACAGTCTGTGCCATAACGTCAACATGGCGTCCCTCAACAGCGCGGAGTGGAGAGCTGTCTGCGACAAATTCACCACCGCCCAAAACCTCTCCGAGGTAGAATCTCGCAAAGACCCCGCGACCGACCCTTTCCGCTCCAAGTACAAGGCCAGGGAGCTGCTCAGGGAGATTTACTGTTCGCTGAAGAGTTTCGAGGCTGGCGAGGGTGAAAATGAGAGCGGCGCAGAGACGGGCGAGCAGCGGCCGGCAGAGCAGCCGGTGGACGGGGAGAAGGAGGACGGCTTCGGCCGAGGCTTCAGCGGCGACTCACCAGCCGGGTTGCGGGCCGCTAAACTGGGAGCCGTGGAGTATTATCTGGGTGTCAACCACGTCGAGACAGAGGAACTGTCAGCCGGCCAGGAGCATTTGATGAATTGCATGAAACTGATAGAGAAATGCAGCGTATCGTCCGAGATTGTGTCGCTATTCATCCATGTCAGGGTAATGATGCTAAAACCAACTACCCGCTAGCTTTCGTTAGCTAATTGTCAGTTTCTTCTTACATATTCCAGCAGAAGTCGAAGTTTAGAAAGAGGACATGGATATAAGCAAGGACTACATTTCTAAAAATCGTACTGTTAAAGATTTGCCAGTGAAATGGTCATGATTAATGATTGCTACGCAGCTATGAAGCAGCTAACAGGGATTGATGTAGGGGTAAACGCCTTTAAAAGGGGTGACGGCATCCCTTGCCAACACAAACAATTTCATCCATAACACCATCACTTTCATCATTTTTAGGGAATTGTGTGTAAACACGGTTTTGCACCACCCTGTATTAACACATCACCCACTACTCCCAGTGTGACAACTCAGTCATAATGTGATCATTTATCTGTAATAATTAATTTGGAAGCATTTTTAATAATACTCATGCAGTTTGACAGCTGTTGAAAAAGGAAAGGATCAGAGTACCTCATCGTCAACAAAAACAATCTATAAAACAGTCAAAAGCAAAATTCATTTTTTAAAGCTTTAGTTTTCTGGAGAAGGTTTGCTCAGCATGCATGCTCTTTTTCTGTCATGCTAGTTCAGATTTAGACAGATCCACACATTTATTTAGGGTTATTAAGTGCCTTGCTCAAGGGCACTTCAGTGATGGTTGTTGAGAAAATTGAGAAATTCTCAGATATACTTTGCCATTGCCTGCCCTAAACTATGCCAGAGACACTATAAGTTCAGGGTGAGAGTAAAAGTAACTACTGCTGCAAGCCTCAAGAACATTTGTTTTGTTCAAAGTTCAGAAATGCATGTATGCATGGCGTTACCTTTCTCCATGATTATCATCGTTTTGGTCTGAGAGCTGTTTTGACAGAAGATCAAACCGCAGCACATGTCAAGCTGTTGCTGCCCCATCTTAATTATTTATAACAATAACAGTAAATCATGGAGATTAATTATAATGCTGTGTAAGCAGAGTATAAGTAGCTTGCCTAACTACATCATTCTTGACTAAGACATCTAGTTTCTCTCTGTCTGAGACCACGCTAGTAGATTTCTTGATACTACTCACTCATTGGCTGTTTGTGTTGTCTGTCAGAACCAGCTGGGCATCCTTTGGGCGGGACGAGACGAGACAGAAGAGGCTCAGGGTTTCCTGGAAACAGCAGAATCCATCTACCTACGATATATGAAGGAGGTAAGATTAGTTTCCTGGATGGAAGGCTGGAACAGGAGAAAGCTATCAGTGCTACATGAAGGAGGTATACACACAATTAGTTTGTCGGCTGGTTTACTGACTGACTGGTTTTCTGGCTGGTTTATTGTCTCACTGACTGATATTGACTGGCTAGAACTAAGTGTTGGCTGTGAATATGTACATTAAGTAAGGGATAATGCCTGACGAGGTATTGACTGGCTAGAACTAAGTGTTGGCTGTGAATATGTACATTAAGTAAGGGATAATGCCTGACGAGGTGTCCATTATCAGGAATTAATGGACGACGGGGAGGCCAAGGACAGTTGCCTCCGCGGAGTCCATTAATTCCTGATAATGGACACCTCGTCGGGCATTATCCCGCTTATACCATGGTCACTTGCCAAAGAAAAAAAAAATAAGACCATTAATTTATATTTTCATGCGTTTTGTAATCAAAATCTAAAGTTTTTAACAAGCCATAACTCAGTTTCCCTGGTAACACCTGAGGGTTTGACTAATACCTGGAACAATCATTACCATCCCATAAGGTTCTTATGCAATGGAAACGTTGTTCACTACTCCAGTAAATAGGACGAACCTTAGATACGACTTGGCAACGGGAGATATTTCTAGTCCGCTCAGCTCATAGAACCCTTTGGCTCAGCTATGAGCCAGAAAGCTAATGTTATGCTAGCAAGATTCAAAGTCAATAACATTGCGTACGGTTGACAAACAGTAAATATAATTTGACAGTATGTTTAACAACAAGACTAGCTAGCTATCCAGCCATGTCATTGTCCCCAAATCAATATCAAGATTTTCACGAAGAAATGAACAGAGTAAACGGAGGGTTTGACTGCGTCCCTGTTGCTATGGTTACTCATTTTAGATACAGGCTGATACTGCGTAGCCAGCGCATTAATTTAGAACGGTGAACAGACAGTGTCACTGGAACTACTTAGTTGGTGTCCATTATCAGGAATTAATGCACACCCTGCAGCCAATCAGAATCGAGTATTCACCCAGACCGTGGTATAATACTGTATTGTAACCATAGTGACACGGCCAATGCAAAAGATGAGCAGACATAGAATCACTAGTTTCTTGCAACAGCCATGGAGCAAAACTGTGGAGCAAACATGGCTGCCGTTGAAAACTGCACTGGCCAAATCCTCTTTGTCAGTAGCCCTGGTTGTTGTGTATTTTTCAGGAGGGGAGTCCTCCCACTGACATGGCAGAGTACTTCACTACTGAGGATAACCTGTTGACCCATCAGGAAAGGACCAAGAGGTAACACGCACACACACACACACACACACACACACACACACACACACACTGACATACGCACGCACACACACACACACACACACACACACACACACACACACACACACAGGCAGATGTTCGCTCTTAACACCCTGTAAGCTTCATATGTGTTTATGATATTATATATCGTAAATTATATTAATTTACGTCCTTCCCCCCTGTCTCTCTCTCTTTCATTTCTCTCTTTCCCTCTTCCCCTCTGTGTCTCTCTTTCCCTCTCTTTTCTCTCTGTCTCTCGCTAGGTTTGAGTTGGCCTACACCCATACCATGTATTACCTGGCTCAGGTCTATAAGAACCTTGGTGAGTCTGATCTGTTTTTCAAGGCAAATTAGTAGGCCAGTAAGTGTTGGCTACTGTAAATTAATACTGTAAATTAGCAAATCCATATTCAGCTCTCCATTACAGACTTGTGCCCTTACATGCACAAAGTATTGCCAAGTTCCCATCTTAATAGTTCATTGACAAATCTTTGGGGAAACTATTTTTAACAATATTTAAATCACACTGCCAGCTTTTATTCGGCATCAAAATCACATGAAATTGAGTCCCAAAATAGGTAAGAATTGCAACTCATCTGGTGTGTATAGTTTCTTTGCATAAAATACATATGCAAATTAATTCCACACATATTGTATTGCTAACAAACACGTAATCCTCCTGTAAACAGAATTCACATTATTTCTGTGATCTTGGATAGTTCACAAATTACACAAAACTAAAAGTGCCCATCTAAGATAGGAGTAAAATGCGAACTCTGCAAGATAACTAACTCATTGAACTACTCAAAATCATATTGGAATCTATGTTTCTGTTGTATTATGCTCTTTATCAATTTGAATCCATTAACATCTACTTTCATCTCATAAGGAGCAATTTGAGGATATTTCCTCATAATCATTGAATATTTTGATGTGGCTGAAACCCCAATTTATTGGATTCATATTTGTCCAGGTGAATATAAGAACGCTGGGTCTTGTTGTTTTATTTCTTGATAGTAATAATAATTGTATTGTTTTGTGTCCCAGGTGAAATTGAGCGTGCTGCCACCTACTGCCACAGTACACTACAGAGACAGCTACAGCTAAACCAGTACAATCCAATGGAGTGGGCTCTCAATGCTGCTACACTGTCACAGTATTACATTACTAAGGTAGGCTTGGATTGCAGTGGCAATTTTGTTGACAAAATGTTGATGAAAAATACTCACATATTTTGCACAAAGACCTGAATAAATTTAGGCACAGTGAACATCAACTAACAATGACTAGGCTAAAAGGATTTTGCATTCTCATCATAAAAAATGTGACAATACTAAAATATATTGTTTTTTAGAGACTAATGGACATTGTATTTAATGAATCTGTGAGTGTGTGTTGTCTTTAGAGAACGTAAATACATATTCGCTCACCACCTCCTTTGCCTCGCTTCTCTCCACCCCAGCTCTCACACTCAATGCGCCTCCCTCGCACAAGCAAAGCGAGATTAAGATTAAGAATTATCACAGAAAATGTAACCATTTAAATTGTTTTTCAATTTTCCACATGCCATAAAATCAGCTCTTTGGTTGCAGTAATCATAAACACTCTGTAGGAACTGGTCTGTGTTGGCCAACAACGTTGTCACTGTACTTTGTTTCCTAGATAACCATTCTGAGGTGTGTGTGTGTGTGTGTCTGTGTGTGTGTGTGTGTGTGTGTGTGTGTCTGTGTCTATGTGTGTGTGTGTGTGTGTGTGTGTGTGTGTGTTTTCCAGGGCCGCTACATGGAAGGCAGACATTGCCTCTCAGCAGCCACTGTCATTGCAGATTTGGCAGGGGAGGTTCCTTCTGAGGCCGCAGCACAGGAGAGTAAGTATCTATCCATCTAAATCTCTTTATCTACCTACGTATATGTAAACTACAGAAGACTTTTTTCTGTCCCTTTTACAATCAAGTGCTAAGTTGTTCTGGTTCTGGATGTGCAGCAGCAGCATTGTGAGTTGTTGACCAATCAGAATCCAGTCAGTAACGACAGTGTCGAACATGCAGAGAGGAGAGTGTGTCTTGTCGGGTAGCGAGAAGAAGAAAATGCGACAGCTGTATTGTTAATTGGATGATATGAATGGTTTAACCAGTTGTGTTATATAAACATGGTTAAGGAAAATGATTGTCATTATGAAACCGATACATTAATTCCCATAAGTTATAGGAGCTGATCTCTGAATGTGTGCTTTTACCCATGTCACCTGGAGATATGAAATAATAATAATAATAATAATAACTTTATTTGTATAGCACTTTTCTAAAAACAATGTTTACAAAGTGCTTTACATACAATAAAACCCAAAAGCAGTGATGTGAAACTACCACAATAAATGATAGAAAAATAAAAATAAATTAAAAAAATATATATATCTAATAGAAAATAGGAATAAAAGGTAATATATGAGGTAAACAGGTACAACTAAAAACACACAAACAAACAGAGATACAATTAAAAACAGATCGAACTTTACATAAAAGTATGTGCCGAAAAAAATTATAAAAAATAGGAATAAAATTTTACAACTAAAAAAACCAAACAAACAAACAGAGATACAATTAAAAACAGATGGAACTTTAAATAAAATTATACAACAGGTAGTTCCGACCAAGCACTCTGATTGGTCTACTAGACATTTAGAACGTGATCAAATCAGCATGACAGCACACCTAGCCTGCTCATCACTAAATATTACTCCGCCATATTATCATACAATATATTTAAATATAACGCTAACTTTGTTCAGCCTCGATGTTACCAGACGCTCTGGCATCCTCCATCAGCTGTGCCAGTGAGTCGGTGACACGGCGCTATTAGCTTAAAAATACATGTGAAGTTCGCGGACGTAGTAGCTAAATCTGTCCATGGAAAAATTATTTTTTTCAGCAGATATCTTAGTTACAACAAGATTGAGCTAGCAAGGCAGTTTTGTGTTTATATGTGTAGTATTTATTTAGTTTGGGAAATCCCGCGATCTCTAGAAAGCATTAGCTCAAGTTGTCTGGCTGACTCAACAGGGACTAGAAATCGTCTCTGTTGCTAGGTCGTTACTAAGGGTCGGCCTACTTGCTGGAGTAGTAAACTAGGTTTCATTACATAGGAGTTTACTGATGTGACTTATTGATTTTCAGTTATTAGTCAGACCCCATGTATTTCCAGGGAAACAGAGATAACACTAGCAAAAAGTTTTTTATTTTGAGAGCGAATTGCCCCACAATATGAATACATTTTGATTATATCTTGTATTTTGTTGGTAACTGTTGTATAATTGCAATATTACACTCGAGGGTTAGGGTTAGCTTATGGACCTCGGCGCAAGCACCTCGGTCCTGACCGCATCACTGTCGTGCCAATAATGATGGTAAAGCGCACCCTCTCGTGTAATATTGCTTAAGTGTGTGCCAAAACACAAGAAAGCAATAAAATGGAGATACAGGTACAAGTAGACTACACTACCGTTCAAGAGTCCGGAACCACCAAGAAATCTCCATGCCCCCGAAAGAGACCGATACCCCAACCCACCAGGGCAGCACCAAACCGATCAGAAATACAGCCGAGACACCGACAATGCCACAAACCAATACCTCCACTCCAAACGACTGCTCCACTCCCCAAACCTCCCACCCATCAAATAATCCCCCATGCGCAGCAGCGACAGCCCCGCAGACCCCAGGCACTCCAGCCGCCAGGCCCCCAGGACACCCGGCGAAGCCCCACCCCACGCCCCCTGCAGCACCTTTCACCGGCGCAAACAGCCCACGGACCCCACGATCAAGCCGCCCCCACAAAAGCCCGACAGGACCCAGACCGGGCGACCGCACTGGCCAACCCACCAGAGACAGCACCCTTCTCCACAAACCCGCCAGCCGCCCGCCGCCCCGAGAGACGAAAGCCCCCCAAGCGCGACACCACCAAGAAACCAAAGATGTTGACTCTTAATGTTTAGCATTTCATATTTCAAATCGCAACTACAATACTGATCAAAATAATCACACTGTTTTTTTTCTTCCATATTGTGTTGCCCTAATCAACTACAACAGCTCAAACATGAGAGAACACAACTGTATAGCATTCACTGTATTCATTGTATAGCATTGCACTGTAACTTGTCCCTCCACCCCTGTCTCCCTGCCTCTCTCTCTCTCTGTCTCTGCTCCTTCCCTCTCTCTTTATTTTTCTCTCCCTCTCTCTCTTCCCTACATACCTCTGCCCCCCCTCCCCCCGTCTGACCCAGGTGAGACAGAGAGTGAGCGCAGGGACCAGCTGAGACAGAAGAGGGCAGAGATAGCCAGATGTTGGATCAAATACAGTCTCAACCTGCTGCAGGATGCCAAGAAACTTCTAGAGGTATTGTGTGTGTGTGTGTGTGTGTGTGTGTGTGTGTGTGGGGCTGTCTATAACACCTTTTCATCCACCAGCTACATTGTCTAGTGAACTTTCACTGGCCACTTTGACTTCTTAGCAGCCAAATTAGATTTCAGAATTGTTAAAAAAAATAAAATAATACAGGTTAGCCTTGTACCAAAGTGAGTAGACTTGGCAAACATAGCATCCACTGCTTGACTTCACCACTTTAAAGTAAAACTCTATAGCTCTATAGCTGATTGATAGTGATTCAACCTATATCCAGTTCATGAAAGCTTGAAAATGTGCTGCTCTAAACACCGAGTGTAGGGTAGGTCTTTCCTGGGGAATATTCTCTGACCTACAGTAAACTGTATGTGTTATGTTTCCAGCAGCAGCAGTTTGTTTGGAATAAATAGAAGGACCTGGTAGTTAGCATGATCAGTGATAGGAATCACAGCTGAACAGATAAGGAATAGAAGAAAATCCAAAGAAAAAGACTCAGAAAGATGCAATACTGGTGACACTATTTGTGATTGACAAGTGATTTTTGGGGAAGTGCAGTGAAAAAAAGTCCACAGCAATGAACACTGATCACCAACAAAAACAAAAACAAGAATTGTATTGACTGTAGCTTGTGTTGCTGTCAAACCCTGGTCTGCATGTGTGTATACATGCATATCTGTGTGTTTACTTGTGAATTTTTGTTTGTTTATGCTTGTGTCCATATGCGTGTGTTTGTGTGTTCTCTCTACTATGTCTGTATATGCACGTGATTTCATGTATTCATGTATGTGCTTGTACACGTGTGTGTTTGTCCCCAGGACAACATTGGCGACCTGGATGTCGAGCGTCAAGAGGAGTTGAAGAGAGTGAGAAGAGGGGAGGAGGAAGAGGAAGAGAAGGGCAGGAAGAGCGCCAAGCTCTTTGGCTCCGAAGACACCTTCGACTCCATCGCCAGCCTGGAAGAGAAGGTCCATATTTTTCCTTTACTACTGCTAGTACTACTTCTATTACAGCTGCTAGTAGTACTGCTACTATTACAGCTACTAGCATTACTAATACAACAGCCTGGAAGAGAAGGTCCATGTTATAATACTGCAACTACTAATAATAATAATCATCAATAATCACCTTTATCTCTGTAGCCAGTGTAGAAGAGAAGCTCCCCTTAATTAATAATATAACAATCATAATAAAAACTTGTCATTTTTTTTAGCCATAAGATAAAAAAACTGATTGTATAACAAGTTTTTACATTTTTACAATGGCAACTTAAAATTTATTCTCACACAAACTGCATGTAAAACTGACTTTTACCTGTCACATACTGTCAGTCCATGTATCAAAAGCTCAATCAGTTGCAGACAAATCTCACCACAAACGAACAAGAATCAGGATAATAGTGTTTCAACAGGGGGCGCCATACTGCAATTAATTTAATACAGTATGTTGCCTTTTAGATGAGATCAACCCGTTTATTTTCTGTTTTCCAGGTGCGCTGTTTGTTGCCATTGGACTTCACTGAAGCTAGAGCTGTATTTCTGGTGGGACAGACCTATGTCACACAGGTATACACTACGTACACACACACACACGTTTGCCATTCCTTCTTTGAAGCTCTGGTGGGACAGACCTACATCAACCACATACACACTTGCACACAAATGACACACAGAATGGTGGTGTTGATGGCATTCACGGGGTGGACAGAAAACAGAAATACTGCATTAAAAGGATTAAAAAGATTAAAATACCACATTAAAAGGACTCTATGATTCTACCCAGAGTTCAGGAATTCTATGATTCTACTCACAGTTCAGGAATTCTATGATTCTACCCAGAGTTCAGGAATTCTATGATTCTACTCACAGTTCAGGAATTCTATGATTTTACCCAGAGTTCAGGAATTCTATGATTCTACCCACAGTTCAGGAATTCTATGATTCTACCCACAGTTCAGGAATTCTATGGCAGCAATCAATTAATGTGTCTCTTTCCATTCGTCCATCCACCCATCTATGCAGGCCAAGGACTACTTTGAGATCGATGGCTATGTGACAGACCACATAGAGATCTTGCAGGACCACAGCGCTCTGTTCAGGTCCCTGGCCTTCTTCGAAGAGGATCTGGAGCGGCGCTGCAAAATGCACAAACGACGGGTTGACATGCTAGAGCCCATCTGCAATGGTATGGCACTAACTTTTTAGTTGATTTCAGTTTTATTCATTGACCACATATAGTCTGCAAGCTTATATGAGGCTGAACTTCCTGTTATGAGTCAGTCATTCATCATAAAATAAAAATACAATACAATCCATGCATTCATTAACTATATTTTCAGTGGCTTGTGAACCATCTGGCAACCTATAATTCAAATAGTTGTTTTTGTCTTATTTTGAATAGCATTTTATCATCAATCCCTCACATTTTCTGCAAAGGGGACTCTCTCAGAAGCATATTTAACAGAAGGTCCAAACAAGATGACACTATAAGATAAAGGATTTGAATCTGACTCTCTCTCCCTCTCTTAATTGCTATTTCATTTTCCCCTCTCTCTCACTCCCTCCCTCCCTCCCTCCCTCCCTCTGTTCTTCCCTCTATCCATCTATAGACCTGAATGCCCAGTACTACCTATTGATCCGCAGACAGTTGATGTTTGAGTTGGCTGAGACCTACAATGAGATGATGGATCTGAAACTGACCCTGGCCAACAGACAGGCAGACTCTCAGTCTCTGGATAACCACACCATTAAGAAATTCAACCACCTGTGCTCCGCCTCTGCCAAGTGAGTGAGTGTGTGTGTGTGTGTGTGTGTGTGTGTGTGTGTGTGTGATGGGAAGGGTGGGGTGGGGGGACGGGGGTGTACATGCAGATTTACTCACTCTATATGCATTGAAATAAGAGGGAAATCCCTTCATGTTTCTGAGGAGAGCCTCAAAGAAAATCAATGCAATTCTACTCCTCTCTTCTCTCTTCCCTCCTCTCTTCTCCCCTCCTCTTCTTGCCCCACCTTTCTCTTCTTCTCTTCTTACTCTCTTCTTTCCTCTCTCCCCTCCAGGTACTTCCAGATGTTCCTAGACTCTCTGTGTTCTCCGGACGGGAAATTTCCAGAGCGGCTGGAGGAGGAGGTTCTGAGACCGGCTCTGGTGGCCCAGTTCAGAGTCGCCCGACTCCACAGCCGACTGATCTGCTCTGCACCCGCCGCTCAGCTGGACAACCTCAACAAGTCTCTGGACAACTACAAGTACGGAGATGTATTTGTATATTATTACACTATGTTAATCTTCAGACAGTCTCTGGGTGGTGTAGTGAGTAGGGAGATTGTCCTTCAACTGGAGTACCGGCTTTTTGACACCAACTAGTGGTGGAAAAAAAATTCTCGAAATGATAACACGTTAGTGGGTATTCCACATTCATCCATCATTAAGTTACCACCCCTGACTCCCCGCCCCCCATGCATCAGCTCAAGTGTGTAGGAGGGCGTGACTCCACAGTGTCATTCATACTCCCAGATCCCCCGCACCACCATCCTACTGCCAGCCACAACTTTGTATTTTTCAAAATTGGTGAGCAGGTAGAGATGGGCATTTTCTGTCTGTTTCATCACCCTTTCAATGCCCAGATTACTAAAATGACATGTAACTAATAGTAAGGCATGTAGGGGTCAGGGCCTAAGTGATCTGATGATATTCCTGTGACCGTAGGACGATGGTGTAAGAAAGTTCGAGGAAAACAGCAAAAATATAAGCTAAGGAGTGGGATAGAAGGGATTTTACTGAGAGCATTTTGAACAAAAAGGAGAGGGAATACAAAACATAACAAACATGCTCCCAGTCCTTGTGTTTTCTACCTGTGTACCTAATGCCTATGTTTACCAGGCCTTTCATTCTCCACCTGTTGTCTAGGTATGTTGTTCAGTACTGTGAGGCTCACCCTGAGGCAGCAGCCGCTGTGGAGACAGAGCTGGAGCTGAGCCAGGAGATGGTCGGCCTGCTGCCAATCAAAATCAACCGCCTCAAAGCCAAGATGGCCACAAACAACTAAAGGATTCCACGGTTGACTGAATGACTGAATAACTGAATGACTCCCTTGTCGGTTGACTAATTATTTAAAGTCCCATCAGCCACTCAATCCAACACATGCTGCTTTCACAAGCCCTTTGAACACGTTACAGTACTTAACAGGCGGAATATATGCTCTGTGTAGTAAAGAGTTTAGGTCTGCCTACTTTGAATTTAGTCAATGCAGAAAGTGGGTTCCCTTGAAAACTGATATTAACAAGACTAAGAGTCTAACAGCCCAGCAACATTTAATTTTGTGGAAGTGTTCCTACTGAAGGAATCAAACTCGGGTCTCCTGATTGAGAGTCTGCAATCTAACCCCCTGCAGCACACTTTCACCCACGTCACAAAAAGTGGTGAACAGAGCGACGGACGGACGGACGAACGATGCAATCCATAGAGCCCCTGCTGTCGTGGGGTTAAAAATGTCTTTCCCCAAAGTAATACAAAAAAGTCATTTAGAATAGATGGTTTATCATTTGAAAATTATTTACAGTCTGCAACATTTTGAATTGAATGTGAATTGACCCAGGCCTGTTGGTAACACCACTTCTACACTTTCTTCCCAGCCAGAGCGCTATAAAAAAGAGGGCACCTTCACTGGATATCCACAAACTTCAAAAGTTCCTCTCTGAAATGTCAAAGAGACTAACGTTGCCTTTGCAACTCAAGTAGTTGCTAGGAGTAAGTGAAGTCCCCTCAGTCCCCTTAGAGCGGATATGTACATACCAGATCTCTTGTTTTCTTGAACTAGTCAAGTGTCTTCTGTGACCCTGATGTAATTCATACCTGCCTTTTTTATTGCTTATCATATTGGATTTTATTTATTGTTTTATTGTCTGTAAAGCACTTTGTCACCCTGTTTTGAAAAGTGTTATCCAAATTCCTCTCGGCCTTCTCCTCCTCCCACTTCTTCAGCCCAAAGATCACGAGAACCATGAGAAAACCTTAGGTGTGTGTGGTACGACGTAATCAGGCTAAATCGTCAGAAAATATGTCGGCATGCATCCACCCTTAAGAAAAACTGTTTGGCCTTATGCATCTCGGCTCTCCGCCTCTCTGAGGGTAATAAAAATATGGTCTACTGAACTGTAACCAGGGTTTGGTGTTCATAGATGGCAGAGTTGGACCAGGTTGTACTATGGGTAGGATGTTGGTGCCCCTTCTTGAACTAAAATGCTTGTGCTGCAGATGTGTAACAGTGTCCTCCGTAACATCACTGTGGACAGAAGTCCAGCATCCTAGAGGTCATCTGGTCAGTTTCCTAGCGGTAATTATTGCGCAGGCTTGTGGCGGCAACATGATTGCCACTGAAAACTACAATGGCCAAACTGTCAGTAACTTGTAAGAAACTTATCTGCATGATGCCAACTTCACCCATTAGAACTTGGCTATTTATTTCTCTGTCTCTCTGAGGAATCAGAATGTCCTCATGTTTTATGTAGATATGTAATGATAATAATAAACCAATATTGTGTGAATAAAGTGATCTGCACTAATATGTTCATATATCGTGTGATGTGGGATCAGTTTCACAGAGGTGTTTTAAGCTAAGAAAGTGTTTTTTGTTTTTTTGTTTTTTTTTACCTGGAGTTGGACCCAAAATGGGTCATTGGGCTGTTTCTGGTAGGTCTCCCTGTAACAGGAGCACTGGTTTGTTTTATTGGCGCTGAGTCCCTGGGTAAAAGGCTAAATTTACTCAGTTTGGGTCCCGGACTGAAGAAATGTAAGAACTCTTGTTCCAGACTATGAATTTCCTTAATGCAGAGAGCTCCATGGGGAGAAATGTCTTAACCCATGTCTGTAAAACCATCCCATTTTGTTATGTCTTGACAGACTGTGATTGTGTTAACATTACCTAATGATGATCTCATATAAAGATAATATCTCAACTAACATCTTCATGTCATGTCTGTCTTTACTATGCGCTTTTCACAGATGTTAACACCGTAGTAGTCTTCTGTCCCGTCACTTCAAACTGCATACACACGCTTGCTATTTGGTGTGGATACAGATACATTTTATCTTTTATCATTTGTATCTTTTTAAGGTGAAGGTATTACAACAGAAGCCATAGATGTGTTGACTGATGCAATGTCCAAATTAACCATGAGGCTGTGCAACAGGATGCAGCTCTGTGTTACTCCACGCTGCTTCCTCTCTCAGGGCAGATAGGGGGGTGTGATGGCTTGGTGGTTAGAGATGCTGTGCTGATGGAAACACACTGAGAAGAAACTGATGACAGACAGTGTATCTGATCTAGAGGTTAGAGGCTTTGACCCATTACTCCATGGTCACAGGTTTGAGCAGCATCCTGGTCAAAGTGTCCTAAAGCAGAAACATGGTTGACCCTGCACTCTGACTATTGTATAGTATTTACTAGTGAGATGTGTGAAAAATAGCAGCGTATGGAGACAAAAGATGAGAAAGAAGGGATGACATGCAATAAATGTGCACATGGTGGGTTCCAACAAACAATTTTGCATATGTAGGCTACACACTCTGCTCAATGTGGCATGCACATTTAATGTAGCCCATCGAGCTACCAGGTCATCCTGTTTGAGCTGGTTTTTGTCTCATAAAACCTTATTTCCAATAGTTTCTCAGTCTCATCCACAACATCCTTCTAGCCGTAGAAGAGATGAACTGATACCATTAATTGCACTGATGTCATTCACTTTGTTGAACTGTGAACACACAAACACACACAGTTTACCTCTATCTCTGTCTATCTCTCTAACCCACACACACAGATGCATCAAGGCTGTGAGCCAAAATGTTTGCTTTGATGCTGCCGTCTCTTAGAGGTTATAATTTGCGGTTTGTTATCGAGCATGATCCAGGACCAACTTGTGCAAAGGAAGCAGCTTCAGCGTGTTAAGAACCTGTAATACTTGCTTTAATTTCATTAGTTTCCCCACAAACTTTTCATGTCCTATTCAGCTTTGTAATGCTAGTCAAAACGCACACACTGAAATTCCTGCTGAACGACAAGGAAGTTAAAACTCATATTCTGTGGAAGAGAGGTGGGCTGAGACAATTCAAGGGAAAATCCAGACGTATACTGAATTTGCATACTGCGTTTCCCTGGATTCTAGTTTCGGAATAAATCTGTTCTGTTTACAGGTTTAAACTCAATTGTGCAAGATCATTTGAATAACACACATTGTCAGTGTTCTGCAGAACCCCTGTATCTCCAGCCTGCCAACTTGTCACATGAAAAGCGTTTTATAATGCTGTCTCAACAGGTATCCGACCTGTAATGCCTGATGTTCTGTTCATCTTTGAAACACTTGCCATGAATAACAGCACAGGTATACAGTACCTGCTCAAATGCCAAGTAACCTAACTGTTCTGTTCTAATGTACATTGTATTGGATATGAGCAAGATAATTAAAATCAAACAAAAATTGTCACATCTATTATTCCTTACAGTTCCCAAAGAGGCAAATCCAGGGGCTGCTCTAATTTGAGGCTGACTCAGAGCTTTGTTTTTCCAATTAACTTTTATGTTTCATTTACCTTTTTAACACAAGCCCAGAATATGCCCACAGGTATGCACGTCAGATGCCAGGAAGGTAGCAGTTATGTTCTGATTCACACTCTATCTAGCATCTAATCTAGCATCGCTGTGCAAGATTATAGGCTATGAATAACACACATGTATAGATCAGATAGGGTATATTGTTGCGTATATATAATTTCTACCAAGAGACAGTAAAGTAATCTAATCTAATCATGACATTTTACAGTGTAGTTTAGCTTCATCAGTAAACCAACCTGTAATGCCAAGAAACATCCACAGAATAGCTGCCTAATGTCTGGTGGTGTAACAGGTATCCTCTGATTCACAGCTGAAGGAAGCATCCACCCTTCACATAGAGCGGTTCTTGGGTTTTCTAACTTTGGGAGCCAGTTGTTGTCCAAAACCATACAAATATAACTGTAAATATGCTGAAACCTGTGGGTTTTTTACATTCTACAATACATTGCCAATAGCTTGCCTTGGTCTTAGAGAAATTAAATATTTTTTTCATATGAAACATGAAGACAGATATCAAAAACCTTTTACCTCCTCAATAAAAGTAAATCTCACTTTAAGCTTTCACATATAGATAACTACTGCTGCTGATACTCTTACTCCTACTGATACTACTGCTAATACTACTGATACTACTACTACTACTACTACTTTTACTACTGCTGATACTAATGTTACTTTTTACTGTAAAGTATTAGTATTCTTCAGTGTATTGATAATTGAAGGACGTTTGATATGAAATGAATTGCCTAGGCTCCAAGTAATCAAATTCTAAACACATTTAATCTCTTTCAAATTAATTCAACTCTTACTGTTGAAACTGTAGCAAGCACATACATTTTCCTCAGAAAATTTAACTTTTTCTAGTTTCCTCTACTGTCATTCTCTAACATAGAGCTGTGAGACATAGGAGTGTGCACGTACAGTATATGTGAGTTTGTGTGTGCGTGTGTGTGTGTGTGTGTGTGTGTGTGTGTGTGTGTGTGTGTGTGTACAGTCATTCCCATCCAGCATGGAGCCCTGCCTCTCCCAGTCTCGCTGGCTGAGACCTGAGCTGTTGTCACCGACTCAACACTGGTCACCAAAACAGGGCATGGCCTTCCAGTGTGCACATATCCCTATAATAAAGTTGTCAAAACCACCCAAAACTATGATGAATAGTGTAAATGAAAATGTAAAATGCTAATTACAAGTATTTGTTGACGTTAGGCGGATATGCTGGATAGTTTTCACACCAGAAGCGGCTAGTGGCTAGAGGGACTGTGGCTAGTAACACATAACTCTCACTGCAACGTAAGTTGCATTACATAAACTGCCTAAGACAAAAGAGTTTCAAACTATACTCTGAAGGGAAGAATAGGTAGATAAATCTCTTAAAAATCTATTAATTTTTAAAATCCTAAAGCCAAATGCCAAGTTTCAATGACTCATAAACAGTTGCTTGAATTTGATATTTTGACATGAGAAATCTCACTAGCAAAGAGCATTAAATGAAGCTTAAAACCAGACTGACTGTGTGCACATGTGTTTCTGTAGGCGTTTGATGAACTCTGTGACAGAGATTTTCTTCCTTAGCTCTTCTCGGCCTTTACTCAACATATTACCCACAGCATAATTATGCACACAGATGGAGGGAAAACAATACGCTGCAGCGATAGACTGCAGAGATAAGTGACAGGTTGTGAGCTGGACACACAAAGCCAGCTGCAGTTGCCAATGTACACCTAGACTTTCCCTAACGTTACATTAACCCACTTCTCAAAGTCCCTACGTATCAGAAAAGAATTATGCCATTAACTTATTGTCATTACCAGTCATTATGTTTTCCATGTCAAAATTGCATTGTGCACTTTTTACCTTGCCACGCTGAAAATTTAGTGAAATGATACGGCTGTGCCACTGTCAGGACTGAGATACACTGGATTGTGTGTTTGTGTGCACACACTCATGTATATGTGTGTGTGTGTGTGTGTGTGTGTGTGTGTGTTTTACTATGTGTGCATATGTGTGTGTGTGAGGGTGTGAAAATAGAACTGTCATAAACTCTGGTTACTCAGACAATAGACTTGAATTCCACATAATGTGACAGTGGTGGGGATGGAAACCCAGCTGACAGTAAAAGGCGGACTGTTTTATGGGTGCAGTAG